>NC_090818.1:20498088-20798088 GCF_000390325.3 Nicotiana tomentosiformis
TCATCACTAAGTATGGAACCTACTGCTATAACGTGATGTCATTCAGACTAAAAAATGCCAGTGCCACTTACCAATGCCTAGTAAATCGGATGTTCAAAGAACAAATAGGAAAATCAATGGAGGTTTACATTAACATTATGTTGGTTAAGTCCCTGCGAGCAGAGAACCATTTGAAATATTTGCAGGAAACCTTCAGCATATTGAAGAAGTACAATATGAAGCTAAACCCGGAGAAATATGCATTCGGAGTCTGGTCTGGGAAATTCCTCGGGTTCATGGTATCCAACCGGGGAATCGAGATTAATCCCGATAAGATCAAGGCCATCGAAGATATCACTGTTGTGGATAACTTCAAGGTCGTTCAAAGGTTAACCAGATGCATAGCCGCCCTGGGGTGATTCATCTCGAGGTCCTCCAACAAGAGCCACCAGTTCTTCTCACTGTTGAAGAAAAAGAATAACTTCTCATAGATCCCGGAGTGCCAACGAGCCTTGGAGGAACTCAATAGGTATCTCTCGATCCCACCTCTGTTTCATACTTCGAAGACAGACGAACAGTTGTACCTGTACTTAGCAGTATCCGAGATAGCGGTAAGTGGAGTCCTGGTCCGGGAAGATGAAGATACGCAATTTCCAATCTATTATGTTAGAAGGACACTAGGTGAGGCCGAAACTAGATACCCTCACCTAGAAAAACTGGCGCTTGCTTTGCTAAGCGTCTCTAGAAAGCTAAAACTGTACTTTCAATGCTACCCCATATGTGTTGTAACTACTTACCCATTAAGAAACATAATGCATAAACCCGAGCTATCGGGATGATTGGCCAAATGGGTCATTGCGATCAGCGGGTACAATATCAAATATCGGCCCCAGACTGCCATCAAGTCTCAAATTTTGGCAGACTTCGTGGCCGACTTTACACCGGCCCTAATACCCGAGGTCGAAAGAGAGTTGTTGTTGAACTCGGGGACTTCTTCGGGAATCTGGACCCTCTTTACGGACAGCACCTCGAACGCAAAAGGGTTTGGACTTAGCATTGTATTGAAGCCACCAACAGGTAATGTAATTAGACAATCTATCAAGATTGTAAAATTTACTAACAATGAGGTCGAGTATGAGGCCATGATTGCAGGTCTCGAACTGGCCAAAAGCTTGCGGGCAGAGGTGATCGAGGCTAAGTACGACTCATTCCTTGTGGTGAACCAAGTTAATGGGACATTCAAAGTCAGAGAGGAATGAATGCAAAGATACCTGGATAAACTACAGGTAACATTACATCGGTTCAAGGAATGGACCCTACAACATATACCTCGGGATCAAAATAGCGAGGTTGATGCCCTCGCTAACTTGGGATCCTCGGTCGACGAAGATGAGTTCAACTCGAGGGCGGTCGTACAACTCATGAGATCGGTAGTGGAACAAGGTCACGCCTAGATAAACTCAACAAGCCTGACTTGGGACTGGAGTAACAAATATATAGAGTATCTAAAGACCGGAAAACTACCCTCAGACCCTAAGGAATCGAGGACTCTGCGTACGAAGGCGGCCCGGTTCAGCTTGTCCGAAGACAGTACCCTGTTCCGGAGAATGTTCGATGGCCCACTCGCAATATGTCTAGGACCAGAATACACCGAGTATTTTCTGAGGGAACTCCACGAAGGCACCTGTGAACATCATTCGGGCGCCGAATCAATAGTTCGGAAAATAATCAGAGTCGGCTACTACTGGATTGACATGGAAAAGGACGCGAAGGAGTTCGTGTGAAAATGCAACGGGTGTCAAAGGCATGCTCCAATGATTCATCAGCCTGTGGAGCTACTATATTCGGTCCTGTCACCCTGGTCGTTCATAAAATGGGGGATGGACATCGTCTGCCCTCTTCCATGGGCACTCGGTAAAGCTCAATTTATATTGTTTATGACTGACTATTTTTCTAAATGGGTGGAAGACCAGACGTTTGAGAAAGTCAGGGAGAAGGAAGTCATTGATTTTATCTGGGACCACATAATATGCCGGTTTGGAATGTCGGTCGAGATCGTGTGCGACAATGGGAAGCAGTTGATCGGCAGCAAAGTAAGCAAGTTTTTCGAAGACCATAAGATCAAAAGGATCCTATAAACACCCTATCACCCTAGTGGGAACGGGAAAGTGGAGTCCATGAACAAAACCATACTCCAAAACCTTAGAAAGAGATTAACCAACGCCAAAGGAAAATGGAAAGAAATCTTGCCCGAAGTCTTATGGGCATACCGTACGACCTCAAAGTCCAGTACCGGGGCCACCCCATTCTCGTTGGTTTACGGCGCCAAAGCTCTAATATCGATCGAAGTGGGAGAACCGAGTCTCAGGTTCCGATATGCGATCGAAGAGTCAAACGACGAGGCCATGAATACGAGCCTGGAACTGTTAGATGAAAGACGTGAAGCTGCCCTCGTCCGGTTAGCCGCCCAAAAACAACAGATCGAGAGGTATTACAATCGAAGAGCCAACCTTTGACACTTCATTGTCGGGGACTTAGTGTTAAGGAAGGTCATACTAAGCACCTAGAACCTGAACGAAGGGAAGCTGGGGCTGAACTAGGAAGGTCCGTATAAAATTATCGAGATCACCGAAAAAGGATCGTACAAACTCGGAGCAATGAACAGTGAACGGCTACCGAACAACTGGAACATAACTCTTGAAATGATACTACTGCTAAGGTATGAACCCATTCATTTCTTTTATTAATTTACATTTTGGACTAACACTTGCAGGTGACCGTCAAAAAACGATACAAATTTTAGACCTGAAAGCACGCATTGCACTCTTTTTTCCTTGAACCGATTTGTCCCAAATGGGTTTTCTGGCAAGGTTTTTAATGAGGCAGCAGTGGATTATGCTAACTTAGAATAGAAGACAGGTTATGAACCAGTGTCAAGGATCACATCAACAGTATCTGAGGCTTCTCTATGATCGGCCTCGAATACTGGGGGGCATCACCCTCGGATAATGATTTTAGCAAGGAAAGAAACTTTGTGCTCGAATAGTATAGGCTCGATCTATAGGATTTACTGTAAGGGACAAACAGACAAATGAACTGTGTCCAACATATATCGCCTGAGCCTTGACACAAAGCTTGTACACATGTGTAACCTTGTATATTATGCACAGAAATAAAAGGAAGTTTCTACCTTGTGGATAAATATTTTCTCCCTTAAAAAAAATTCTTACATTTGGTCCCCTAAAGACGTCGAGCCCAAGGGCCACCTCACTCGGGGGCTGCCGCCCAAGGCAGGTTCGGACGGCCTGGGATAACAAAGCCCGGGGGCATAAATCTTATTAGACAGTGCCCAAACTTTAAAGGCTACAGCCATCCCCATTCGGGGACGGTTGTCTTGGGGAAGCCCGGATGACTCGGGGTAACAAGACCACTGGAAAACACCCGAACTAGAAAGGCTACGGCCGTCTTAGAACGGCTCGGAGACGTCCGAGACCCGTAACCAAAACATAAAGCCTTCACAATTTCTAAACCGGTTCAAAAGGCTACCCTCAGTCATACCAAGCCCCCCCACAAGTCTTAAGAAAGGCCAAACGACCTCAACAAATAGTACAATGATGCAAAAACAAAGAAAAATCTACAAGGCACCTAAACAGCATGGTCTTCGCCGGAGCCCGCCTCATCACTGGGACCATCGGGGTCTTCTCCGCCCCACAGATCGCCCAACCCATCGGGGTCTTCTCCGCCCCACAGCTCCTTGGCGAGGGTCTCTCGATCGGCAACAGCCGAGCTCAGCTGAGACCGGAGCTCCTCAATTTTCTAGGACCGTGCCTCAGCCTTCTCCCTCATCGCTCAAAGTTGGGCCTCCGCCGAGACCAATGGCGCCCAGGCAGTCTCCTTTTTCGATACCAAGCGGTCTATCTTGCCTTTTCACTCTTCGGCCTCGACCTTGATTACCTCCATCTCGGCCCGAAGTTGGTCGATCCGATCAATCTTTTGTTGGACCTGCGGGTTCTAACCATTAGTCACCGTGTCTAGTTCATCGTCACTAACTTCAAAGATTTTTACCTGTTCAACCAGGTTGACGTGTTCTTTCCGAGCCGCATCCAACTCAGCTCGAAGGCTCTTAGACTCTCCTTCACGCTGCTCGCTGAAATGTTTGTACGTGTTTCTCTTCTCAGCAAGCTCTTTGACTTCGACCTCGAGTTGGTTCAGTTCATCCCGATACCAGAGGAAGGTTTTGTGGTCAAGAACTAAAGTTGTATAATAAAAATAAAAATAAAACGTTTGGTAACACCTTACCCGGTTCAACGCATGGTGTGCTTTATTGAACAGGAAAGGGGCATCCACCTCATTCATTTTAGCTTGGTCTTCATTGGTTACCAGGCACCGGAGGTAGCTAGCTACCCCGACGAGGGTAGAAAGAACTCGGGCATCCTCCGGGACGGTGATGACGATTGACCGCTTCCGGCTAGGATTCGTACTCAGGGCTGGGAACCGTTTGACCAACCTCAGGCTTCCTAGGATGGACTTTTCCTCGGCACTTCTAAATCACCCAATCCGGTTAATTCCTCCAGGGCGGACGAGTTTACGCTGCCAAAGAAGTGACGAAGGGAATCGTCCACTCCGTGGGCCCCCTCGTTCGATCGTTCATTCATCGTTCGGGCATTGTCGATAATTGAGTCCGTGAACAAAGGTGATCCCGTAATGTCTATCAGACCGGGCGGGGCAGACCCGGCATCTCGAGATTTTGCGGCCCCCACTGCAGCATCGGCCTCGCGAACTTGAGAGGGGTTAGCCTCCATCATTTCCTCCTCGGCTGTCGCCCGTTCTTCAGGGACTGATGGATCTTGGGCCACTAAAAGTTCGTCTTCCTCATGCTCGTCCCTGAGCCGGAGGAGTGTGTCTGAGTCAAGCACTCAGGAGCAGGAGGTTTCTTTTGACTGGTGAACCAGCCTCCTTCTCGGTTTCTTTTCCCCAAGCTCGGGGAGCTCGGAGCCCTCCTCATTTTCCTTTATCTGACCTTCCCTGGAGCAGGAGACTCAACAGGCAAGTCCTCGCCACCGACCGGAGGCCTAAGCTCGATATCCTGAGGCAGGCTTGCATAAAGAAGTAAAGGAAATAAAGTCGTGATGTTAAAAGAAGAAGCCTAACACAACCTACTCGGGAAAGAAGTCTCACCATGGGAACGGCCCTCCGAGAGTTTGCGCCACGAGCGCTCGGAGTAGGGAATCTGTGAAACGATACCCTCGACCCACTCCTTGAGTCGAGGGACATCATTTGGGACCCGAGAGATGGCTGTACCACCACGAATACCAATAAGGAAAAGAGAAGTAAACACAAAATCATCATTCGAAGGAAAGTTCTACTTACGTGACGTATTCTACTTCTTGGGGAATGGCATGCATTCAGCCGGAATCAAGTCTGAAGTCCTCATTCAGACAAAACGGCCTTGCCAGCCTCGATCCTGGTCCTCATCGATACTTGAGAACGGGGCTTTACTGGCCCGACACATAAGCTTTATCATCCCTCCTCGAAATATTCAGGAACTATACAAACGGAGTAGGTGATCTACAGTGAACCGACAGGAGTAAATTTTTTCACAAAAAAATGAAGGAGGATCACAATCCTCCATAGTGAAGGATGAATCTGACCGAGGCATACCTCGTTTCTCTTACATAAATCTATAATGACCGGGTCCACTGGTCCTAATGTAAAGGGATAAGTGTAAACACTCAGGTATCCCTCGACATGGGTGGTAATGGCCTCTTCAGGTTTGGGGACCACTATGTTTTTATCGGCCCCGTTGCAGTCTTTTTGGGCCGTAGGGAGGACCTCTTCGGTAATCGAGAAGATGTATTTCGAGACCTCCTCACACCGACCCTATACGGAGGAAGGCTTTTCAACCTTGAAATCATCGTTGACCGAGCATCCACGGGGGATGAACATTTTCAAGGGGGGTTCGGGTACTGGTTCATCAACGGCCACGCCCGGAGCGGTCTCCTCGACCACAGTGGCCGGCCGTGAAGTAAAAGGATCTTCTTTCTGGGGAATGATTTTGGAAGTCTTTTCCATTCCTTTAGAAAGTAAAAATGGAGGAAAATTTGGAAAAAATGAAGAAAGAAAAGAAGTTGAAGTATTAAACTTGTTGGTTTGAGAAGAAGATGGGTAAAAAAATTTGCAAAGAATCTTGAGTAATGGGGATAAAAGTGCTAAAGAGTATTGAAATCCTGAGGGCGCGAGGATAGAAGGTTTGATGTAAAGTGAAAATGAACAAAGGAGGGGGTATTTATAGTAGTTCAGCGGCGTTTCACGTCCAAGGATAGCCAATCGACGGTCGACATACATTTAATGCCATTATGATGTGATTGACGAGACGTTTCAGGTTTTTTATCGTTTCTGCCACATCGTGTCATAGAGGAATCGAAAGCTCATGTCGTTTCTCGTCATTTGCTCTCCGAAAAACGAGGGGACTATCTGTATACGGGTAAAACCAAAATCATGGTGTACCCCGGCCTCCGACAAGATAAGTCAGGCTCGAGACATGGTAGCAAGGGACCAAAATCGAGCCAAAAGTCCCAACGAGCCAGAACCGTGGGCATGACGCCTGCCCTCGAGAATGTCGAGGTCATGATTCCGGAATCGGTCCTAGCCTCGAAAGACTTTGAAGAACATTGTCGGACAACCAAGCATAGCCAACAGAAGGCCGAAACATGTGTGACCGGCCGGATATCGCGACAGGGATCTCGGCATATATCGATAAGGAACCGGCAATCAGTTAATCGGAAGATATTTTACCTTTTATAGA
Source organism: Nicotiana tomentosiformis (assembly GCF_000390325.3). Lineage (NCBI taxonomy): Eukaryota > Viridiplantae > Streptophyta > Magnoliopsida > Solanales > Solanaceae > Nicotiana > Nicotiana tomentosiformis. The sequence goes on from NC_090818.1 coordinate 20,504,873, forward strand.
GTTGTACCTAAAGTAGGACTCCCTACTATATAAAGGGGGCCTGATAAATCATGAAGGACATTGTAATACGCATTCTAAAGTAATATATTATTATTATTTTTTCTGTTATTAGCTCTTTCTCTTGTTCATCAGTGCTGGCCATAGCGAGCCCGGATCAAGGGCAAATATTTCAATAAGGCTGGGAATATCCTCCTCGTGTGGTTTGAATCTTTTCTATCTTTGCTTGTTCAATTTGACTTAATTTATCGCTTCGTATCGAATTAATCTGTGTATCTTTAAAACCACTTACAAATTTAATTGTTATCCGATTTTGAGGGTAAATAATTTAAAAAATGAGATGTAAGTTAACAATTAACTAACAGTATAAAAATCTTTAATGATAGTGATAAAAACTTGTGATAGATGGTTAATCACCACTCATAAAGATTTACATATTACCTCATAAGTGACCTTGTTGTGTGAATATGTTTTATGTGTACACGCATAAAACTCAAAGGAAAAAAAAAACTCATAAACCTAAAAGGAATTGAAAGTGGATGAAACATGTAATTGGGTAAAATGTAATAACGAAAATGAATATATAAACATGCTAAAATAGATGAAGAAAGGGAGTACTCCTAAATCTAAATGGCAAGAAACCCTAAATACTAATTATTAGAAAAATATTAAATATCTATTCCTAAATATTAAAAAAATAATTAACTAACGATTTAGCGCATAAAATGGTTGAGATTAAAAACCAAAAAAATAAAGCAAGTTTTATGCTATAACATGTTAAAATATGTAGTATAAAAATATTTGATATTATAAATGTATACAAATTAAATCCAGTATCTTTCACTAGCATATCATGCTTTTAGCTATAAAGCTTAACTTTTGTGGTTGATAATATATAATTATTTCACATCATTACATCAAGTTATCTACAAACAAGGAACTATACATTGCAAGTCTAATATGGAAAATCAAAAATAAAATCAATACTACATGTTAAAATACCATGATATAAAATATACACGGTTCTTAAAAAAAGGATTGCTATCGTAGATATCTTATTTGAAACAATACATTGTTATTCTAATATGCCAATATGAAAATTAGTACTCAACCACTAAAAAGTTTTTGGACTTGCTAGTTGCGAACTTGTAACTTAAGGCCGGTTAATTAAGAAAAATCAATACTACATGTTGAAGTACCTCGAAATCATTGACAGATCGATGAAATAGCTAGTTAAGATAGCCAATCATTAAAAACTGATAGCAAGTAACTATGATTTCCTGGTAATGCTATTTGGAACAATAAAACGAGGAATTGACAACGATGCTTCTTTTTAACTGAAGATTCTAAAAAATACACCAAGATGAGGTTTAAAATTTCAACGTGATACTACATACTCTATCATTATTTCCTCCAACCAAAGAGCATATAGATCAATGTTAATTCTAATATATATTACTAGTAGTATTACCGACAAATGCAGATTGTTTTGACTTTGCCGTCTGAGATTTACAAAACAATCACAAATGCCTATATACCAACATACAGAACGCAAGCATTTATTTTTGTTTCTTTCCTCTTCCTCTTCTGCATTTTCTTAACACAGACCCTAAACAGTAGTATAATAATAACTTCTTCTCAACAAAGCATCGGCCGACTCCTTTATCAATTTCCAAGCGGCAATTACGTGTCTGTCTTCTGTAAGCGTGGCACCTACTGCAAACCTAAGCATATAAATTCCGCCTGCTATTGTGTGTGTCAAGTAAACTCGCCCGGTTGAGTTGATAGAATCAAGCAGCTTCTTGTTTAAAAGTTCGATATATGCCGGTTCATATCCTTTGACCGGGTTGAACCGGAAGCACACGAGCGAAAACCGCCGTGGCACAACAATCTCAAACCCTGGATCGGACTTAATAAACCCTTCAAACATCTTCGCCATTCGAACATCGGACCTAATATGACTTTGAAGATTGACTATGCCATAACTACGCATAACAAGCCATAATCGAAGCGATTTGAACCTTCGACCTGTACCGATTTGCCAGTCCTTGTAATCTACAACTGAGTCATATTCAGACCGTTTATTCCTCAAATATTCAGGATTAGTACTTAACGCCTTTACTAACACATTTGGTTCTCTAACCCACATGCAACAACAATCTAAGTAACTTAGTAACCATTTATGTGGACTAAGACTTAACGAGTCAGCTCGTTCGATTCCATCAAGATAATGTCTAAACTCTGGACATATGCATGCACTACCTCCATAAGCAGCATCCACGTGGAGCCAAATTTTGTACTCATTAGCCACCTCAGCTAGTTGACTAATAGGGTCAACGGCTGTAGTTGAAGTGGTCCCTACGGTAGCACAGAGGAAAAGTGGGACCAATCCAGCAGCCACGTCAGCTTCAATAACTCTACGTAGGACCACCGGAGATAAAGAGAAATTACTTTCAACAGAAGTAGGTATAGCCCTAATATTGCATGGGAAAATACCAGCCAGCTTGCAAGCCTTGGTATACGTAGAGTGCGTTTGATCAGAGCCGTAAACAACGAGCTTTCCAATATTATGAACACCTAGGGTTTCGAGCTTTTGGTCACGAGCGGCGATTAGTGTACAGAGGATAGCTTCACTGGTTGTACCTTGAAGTACACCACCACCAGTGCCGGAGAACATGAAGGATTTTGGTAGTTTTAGCATATTTGCGAGCCAGTCCATGACTACCATTTCTAGCTCCGTTACGGCCGGTGACGCGAGCCAGTTAAATCCGACGGAGTTGAAACAAGTGCACAGCATTTCTCCGACGAAAGCGGCGGAGCTAACGGTGGCTGGAAAAAATGCAAAGAAATTAGGGCTTAACCAGTGGGTCATACCAGGGATAATATGGTTTTGAATATCTTTCATAATGGTGTCAAATGATTCGGGGCGATATGGGGCAGTTTCGGGTAAACGGTTACGGAGGTAACCCGGTTCGACTTGGCTTAGAACCGGGAAGTTTTCAATGTTCTTGTAATAATCAGCAATGAAGTCCACCATTTGATGGGCTTGGGTACGGAATTCTTCAGGGTCAAGTGGGTTGAAATTTGCTATGTTTGATTGGTTTTGAGCGCTATTATTTGAATCAAGACTTCCCATTTTGGTTGGAGCTAAGCTGGCAAAGAGAAGGGAATTACAAAGGGAGATTTTATAGCAGAAACGTTAGGGAGGTGACAGGGTGACGAGGATTGAGTTGAATAGAAAGAGGAAAAAAAGGTGGTTAGGAAGTTCAAAATGAAGAGAGAATTGAGAGTGAGACAAAAGAGAAAGGTATTGGTTGTACGTAGTAATGAAAGGCTTTGGCATTATTTCGGAGAAGTCAATACTGGTGTGTGCGCTTTCGTTTCATTTGTCAAAACATTGGGCTAATGAGACAGAGGATACTAGCTAAGTGACCTTGTAGCATAAATTAACTCAGGTTTTGAATCAATGACCTTAATTAGGCTCTTCCCTAGATTTGGAGATACGTGGACATTATTTCAGTGGTACTCTCCATTTCGTTTTACATTTTGATACATTAATGATAATAAATATTTAATTATAACTATTGAATAATTAATTGTATTATGTATCATCTGGTGGAATTAAAAAAAAAAATTATCCCTTCTTGATTCTGATGGAGTGACAAATATTTGGACTAAATTTTTTTTTTGAAAGACACATATAAAATTGAAAAGTGTACGATATTGTGCAAACAGTAATTGGAATTCTATTTTAGTAGCAGTTTAACTAGTGTTTATGATCTTGAAAAAATTATTATTTTATTAGCAGTTTAACTAGTGTTTATGATCTTGAAAAAATTATACCTTCTTTATTTCCTTATTAGCCGATATTTAGAATCTGTTTGACCAAACTGTCAAAAATTATTTATTTTGAAATGTATTTTTGTTAAAAAAATATTTTTCAAAAAAATACTTTTGGAGAGTCGCAATTTGTATTTTCATTCTTCTTTTTCTTGAAGAGGGAGAGTGAGAAGACTCCGGCAACATAGAATGACCCAAATCAGGGGACTGAAACACTGACATTCATTTATTATCATTAGTCTAAGCATGAAATTAAGAAAGAGAGATGTGCCTAAAGCGGCATGTAAGTAAACTATGCATGCTAAGAGAACCAATTTTTTTATAAGCAAATTATGTTTGACCAATCTTTTCAAAAAATAATTATAAGTGAAAAATTACGAAAAAGAACAGTAAATGTTCAGTTTACAAAAAATATTATTTTAAAAAAATTTAAATATTTATTTATAGAAAAAATCAATTAATTTTTATTTTTATTCAATTAATTAAAAATGTGCGTCATATACCCTATATAAAAGAAGAGATCTATTTATATTAGAGAGAAAATAAAAATATATATTACATATTTTAATCAATATAAAAAGTTAAATATAATCATTCAGTATAAATTAAAAATATACTTCATAGACCCTATATAAAAGAAGAGATCTATTTATATAAAAGAAAAAATAAAAATATATATTACAGATTTTAATCAATATAAAAAGTTATTTTTTAAAATAATAACATTGGTTATCCAGTATTACTTATTATTCACATGATGATATAAATATATCAATATACAATCATTCAGTATAAATTAAAAATGCGCTTCATAAACCCTATATAAAAGAAGAGATCTATTTATATTAGAGAGACTCTTTCAAAGAAAAATAAGAGAAAGAGAATAATAGTACGATAAAAATAAAATTTTAAAAAATGGATCGTAGAAAAAAAATAGAAAAAGATTAACTAAATTAATGAAGGATAATTTGAAAAATATGAATTTATAGTAAGGATATTTTTGTCTTAAAAAATAATTTTCTACTTCTGCTTCTACTTCTTGGAAGAAGATAGAATTTGTAGCATCTTCCTAAAGCATGAAACTGCTTCTCCTGGTGGTCAAAAATACTTCTTCATCTTGGCCAAGCACATCAAATTTTTAAAAAGTACTTTTTCTCACAAAAAAAAAAAATTGGCCTCCTAGAAACTTGACCAAATAAACTCTTGATATATATATATATATATATATATATATATATATTAATGGCATGTTTGGCCAAGCTTATAAAATCAGCTAATTTTGAGAAGTACTTTTATCAAAAGTACTATTTTGGTGAGAATCAATTTGTGTTTGACTAATTAATTTGAAAAACACTTGTGTGGAGAAATGATTATTTGACCAAGATATTAAAAAGTGCTTCTAATAGCCTGTTTGGCCAAACTTCTCCAATCCTAGAAGCACTTTCTTTTTAAAAAAAATATTATTTTTTTTTCCAAAGTTGAAGTGTTTGGTCAAGCTTTTGGAAGAAAAAAAATATTTTTGAGGAGAAGCAGAAGCAGAAAAAGTAGCTTCTCTCCAAAAGCACTTTTTTGAAAAATACTTTGAGAAAAAATACACTTAGAAGCAGTTTTTAAAAGTTTGGCCAAATACTAATTGTTGTTCAAAAGTGATCTTCAAATTAATTAGTCAAACACAAATTGATTCTTACCAAAAGTACTTTTGAGATAAAACACTTCTCAAAATAAGCTGATTTTTGAAGCTTGGTCAAACATGCTATAAGTGTATTTTTTCTCAAAAGTGCTTTTCAGAAAAGTGTTTTTGGGGAGAAACTATTTTTTTTTACTTTTTCAAAACTGCTTATATTTCTATTCAAAAACACTTTTTTCTTCAAAAAGTTTAGCCAAACACTTCAACTTTTAAAAAATATCACTTTTATTTTTAAAAAAAAAAAATATTTTTAACTTTAGAGAAGTTTGGCATAACTAACTACTCTAAAGCGATATTTATTTTGAACCCCTAAGTCCTAACAGATGTGCCATCACAAGATTATCTTACTAGGGAACTATTATGGGAATAAATACTCCTTACTCGTTATCCAATTACGATATCCACCAAGAGAAAGGAGTACGTTATCTCATCCCGGTGCTCTCTCCTACACTTGGAGACACGATTAAGGACAATATTTTAGTACATTATTTTACATACAGTAATTGTTTCTTATTATTAATTACAGTTTAATTAGTGTTTATGTTTTTTGAAATTTTAACTCAAACAATGATAATCTTTAATTAAGTGTTTTCCGTTTCGCTTTTCATGACCGTGTATTATCTATTTGAAGGCCACTATCATCCAAATCGTGCAACGTAAGGTATGACCTTCAACGAGGCATAAGAAAAGAACAACAACATCATAATTGGCTTTGGAAAAGGATATGTATAATTAGTTGGTGAAGGTTGGGATGTTCCTAAATTGGAGTCAAACACTTCAACCTTGACAAATTCGGTTCCTTTCTTGGACGAAAATACCATCAAGAACATCCAACAACAATAATTATGCTTCCCACCCAAATAATCTGGGATCCACTACTAAGAAAGATAAAAATAATAAAAGAATTTATATAATCAAGTTACTTAAAAAAATTACAAGTACTTATTCATAAAAGGTGGAATTAATCATCGAAAAAATTAGATAAATTACATGTTACATATATTAAAATATATTTGTAAAAAGTTTATACATTGTTATATACATGTTAAATCCGAGATGAAAATTATCATTGCAAATAAGTTTTTGTTCTCCAATAATGCCTGCTCATTTATGATGTCAAGAGTGATTCACTGATAAGTGATAAGTGGGAACACACAATTTTTCAAGTATTTTTAAATTTAAGTGTGTGTTTGGTATAGAGAATCATTTTCAAGTATTTTTAAATTTTTTCATATTTGATTGGGTTAAATAATTTAAAAATACTTATTTTATGAACACATTATATTTTCTTCTAATTTAAGGAAAATAACTTTCCTAGCGAGATGAGAAAAAATAATTTCAAATTGAAGATTTCAAACCTCCTACCTCCGCCGCTCTCACACATCACCGAAAATTGCCGCACCCCTGGCCATACCGCACTGCACCCCCTCTCCCTGCAGTACCCCTCCTCTCTCGTCCCTTACCCCCACCCCACCAGGGGCGACTCTAAGGCTTTGGGTAGTGAGGTCATTGCCTTAGGCTCTCAAATTTTGAAGGTCCCCTAATTTATTTTAAATTCTTATTATTATTGTTACTATTATATATTATAATTTATATAAATAATCAGAATAAAAAAAGTGTTACAGTACATTTTTTGTTACTTGATTGAGGTTATTTTATACAATAAATTTATAAATTATGACAATTTTCTTCCCTCGTTAATAGTATATTTGACAAGAGTGGGTTGCTCTAGTGGTGAGCACCCTCCACTTCCAACCAAAAGGTTGTGAGTTCGAGTCACCCCAAGAGCAAGGTGGGGAGTTTTTGGAGGGAGGGAGCCGAGTGTCTATCGGAAACAGCCTCTCTACTCCAGGGTAGGGGTAAGGTCTGCGTACAAACTACTCTCCTCAGATCCCATTAGTGAGATTATACTGGGATTAAAGGCCTCCGAATATGGTTTCGCCTTAGGCCCCGAGATCTGTTGAACCGGCCCTGCACCTCACCCCTATAATGTTCATTTAGATTATTTATAAATGGTCTTCAAATAATATTTTTTGTATGCTTACCAAACATCAAAAGATAAGTAAGAATATTACTTATTTTCTCAAACAAAATATTGCACAAAACTATTTTCTGTGAGAACATTTTCCTTGCCAAACAAAGCCTAAGGAAGTTGTTCTCTGTCTTTCACTAATCATGTCATTTTCCTTTTAGATAGTCGCTGCTCTACCTACAACACATTTGATCAACATCCACTCCCCTGCTATCGAGCACAAAATTGGCGTATAAATTTAGAAAGATTGGTTTAAATAATATTCAAATAAATCTTCAGCTTAATACTATTATTTGAGAAAATAAATATTTGATTTTGAATTATTTGTTATTATATTCTGTATTGCTGTAATAAACAATTAAACTTTCTGGAAAAACAAAACAGAAAGTTAGTAATACTTGTTTAACGAAATAGATTCTGGAAAACAAAAAACAGTATAGGAATAAATTGAGCCTACTGAATACACAGTGTGTCCTTAAGAAAATTATTCCCCTCAAGTACCCGAGGTGCTGGAATATATCCTCCCAGGATAGAACGATTTAACTCACCAGTGTATTGGTACCAAAAACTCTGATGAACTGCGAACCACTCAATGGTCGTAAAACACACTGGAAAATATTGTGCAGAAGAAGAAGAAGAAGCTCAGAAAATTTCGTAAGGAAAGATTTTGGGATTCAAACTCTATTTATAGAGTTGCTGGCAATGTTTCTGAAAAGGTTTGCAACCTTTCAGAAACAGCCATGGCTGTTGGAAAAGGGGTGTTTGAAATATTAGGGGAAAAATATATTTAAAATAATTCGAAAAAGAAAACGGGCCTGACAGAACCAGGTCGCGGGTCATGGGTTATTTCGGATTGAATTTTTAGTTAATTATTAAATTAATTAAATAAATAATTGAAAGAAATTTTGTCCAAAAAGATTAATCAATCAATCTTTGACCAAAGCCGAAGCCGAAGTCGAGCGAGCAACGACGACGACGGCGCGAGGCTTGCCTTTTTCTTAACTCTTTAAGAGTTAGAAGAAGAGCAATTATATATATATATATATATATACCCATCAAAAACCTTTTCTTCCTCTGATATTGGACAATGTCCCTTTCCTAAGGGAAACTCAAATATTTTATTTTTTCTCCATTTCTCATTCACCTTCTTTAAGCTACACAAGTTTAAAATCCCAACAGACATGATCCTTGATATGAATGTATGGATGTCGAGGATTAAGGTAGTAGAGTAGGTAGTCTAGAGTATTCATAACAGTAGTATTGGCACGTAGTCTCGCTTTATGTTGGTAGTAGGTTTTTAAGACTAACCGTTGTTTTCTTTCGTTGTTGATCACCTTACTGTCTTGTTATTTTTATTCTGGTTTTATATGGCTTTTTGGTACTATCCCTTCTTGTCAATATTTTCATTAATGTAGTGCTTATACTTTCTTGAGTCGAGGGTCTATTGGAAACAACCTCTCTATCCTCATAAGGTAGGGGTAAGGTCTGCGTACACACTACCCTTCTGAGACCCTACGGTGTGAGATAATATTAGTTATATTGTTGTTGTTGTCGTCATCTCCATCTCGGTCAAAATCAAAGTTTGCTGTGTATCCAATTTAGACGTCTATTAGCTGGTTAAGAAGAAATTAGCTACGACAACTGTGAATAAACACACACCACACTCTCCCTCTCTCTTTTTTTAAGTACCTAAAAAATCAAATTATATACTCCATTAGTTAATGTTTTAAGCTAAATGTATCGCTAAACAAGCATTAGATTGTTAATCATGTAAAGCAATCAGCAAAAGTAGGACACCGCCAATTCATGTTGGACCCATATTCTTAGCTATTTGATTGTCATTTTGCTCAAAACAGCTCAGGTAAGATCATATCTTTGTATCCTTGTCGTTTGCTTAAGCTTTAACTAAAAATAATTAAAGTTGATATTATAATAATAAATTAATAATATGGTCGTAAGATCAAAAGAAATCTTACTACTAGAAATTCGGTAAAAACCGACCAAAAAAACCCACCAACGTTGGTCGGTAATGGCCAAAAATCAATCAAAACGCGACCATTTACGTATGGACGGTATTTTTGTGGTCGGAAAGGCATACCGACCAAAGTTGGTCGGAAATTACCGACCAACTTTGGTTGGTCAATTAAATTCCAAAAAAAAAAAATTGCAAAAAAACGACCAAAGTTGGTCGGTCGGTATTTTAATTGTGTAACAAAAAGATTCACCATCTGGGAATCGAACCGGGGTCTGTACTGTGGCAGGATATTATTCTACCACTAGATCATTGGTACATTTTGTTTTAAGACTATTTTTTATTTGATTTATACTCTTTAATTGTATTTTCGCACGAAAATAACCGACCAAAGTTGGTCGGTTTTAAAAAAAATCAAAATTACCATCTAAAGTTGGTCGGTTTTTTTAAATGACCGGCCGAATTAACCGACCAATTTTGGTCGATTTTTTTAATATTAATTTTTATTTATTTTAATTAAAAAACCGACCAAAGTTGGTCGGTTTCTTGAAACATAAATTTCGCGGGACTCAAAAATAGTTTCCCGTATTTTTGCGCCAAAGAAAACCGACCAAAGTTGGTCGGTTTCGTAAAAAAAAAAAAAATTAAAAAAAATATTTTGGTCGACCTTGGTCGATTTTTGCCGAATTTTTAATAGTGTCTAGGCGCATGACGCCTATATCTCCGTTTTTATTTCCCTTGTAGAATATCTCTACAAGCCCCTGATATAAGATTTATTTAGCTAATACAATTTATAAAATAGGTATTATGATGAACCATAGAAAGGTTTAGACTTAGAGATAGGAAACGGGTATACATAACATGTTAAAAAAACAATGATAATATTGTAAAGCTAAATTTTAGCATAATAATTTTTAGAGTAAAATTAAAATTAAAGCATACCAAAAACAATGCTAGTCATGGACACACTACTCGCTTAAAACTAGTATCAAAGGGTTTCGATTTTGAGTTGTGAGGATGGAAAAACCTTTCAGTAAGGAGTGATTTATCCTTATTAGTGAGTCTATTCTATATGAATCCATATTAGTTAGACAAGTGAGTTTCAGATATTGAATGAAATCATTAAGAGTATCGGTACAAAGATGGGTAATGGTGAGTTTTTCTTATTCATACCGGTAGTATTAGTATTAATCTTATACTTTTTTATTTTTAGATTTTTATTACTATATAATACTCCTTTCGCTTCGGTTTTCTTGTTATCTTGTTATTATTACTGCATGTTGCTACTGCTTCTTTTTCAACTTTCTTTGAGCCGATGGTCTATTGAAAACAACATTTCTACCTTCTCAAAGTAGGGGTAAAGTTTGTGTATACACTATCCTTCCCAAATCTCACTTACATGATTATACTGAATTTTTTGTTGGTTATTGTTGTTGAAAATTAATATTCCATTTGTTTTAATTATTGTGTCTTACTTTTTTGTTTAGTAAAAAAATCCATCTTTTTATATTAAGTAAGTTTTTAATTTTAATAATTTTATTTTAATCTTAATGACACCCTTATAAAAAAAAGACATAATTGTTTAAGACTGCACAATTCATATAATATTTTTAATATATTATACACACCTCTAATTAAGACTATATTACAAATTTACTATAGTACTTTTACATCGAGAAATGAACATACAGGCAGGATACAAATTTGTAGACACAAGAAGAAACATTATAAAGAAACAATTAGATGAGAAGGTAAGTGCGACATTGAAAGGCCAACAAAACACATCAACTCTTTGCTTTAAAGTCTTGTCGTCAAAGTTATTTCCAATCAAAAGACAAATTAACAGATGAATATAAAATAATAAGGACAAAGAAAGCCCATAGTAATCACAGACGTAAGCAAAAATCCCTTTTTCTTAGTCCAGATGCCAGTGCAAAACTTGTAAAATTTACACTCCTCTTTCTTTAAATACTCTCTTTGTATACCAAACTTCATACCCTTTTGCTCGCAAACATTTTCTCTCTGAGCTGTTCAGTTCAGGTATTTTTCTTTCATATTCACTCTTTTAATCTTTGCATTTTCTTTCTCAAAATTCTCTGTTTTTCTTAACATTTGCATTATCTTGAAGCATTTGCCGTAGCCGTAGTCGAAGCCGAAGCCGAAGCCGAAGCCGAAGCCGAGCCGAGCGAGCGACGACGACGACGGCGCGAGGCTTGCCTTTTTCTTAACTCTTTAAGAGTTAGAAGAAGAGCAATTATATATATACCCATCAAAAGCCTTTTTTTCCTCCGATATGGGACAATGTCCCTTTCCCAAGGGAAACTCAAATATTTTATTTTCCCTCCATTTCTCATTCACCCTCTTTTAAGCTACACAAGCTTAAAATCCCAACAATCCCCCATATGAATGGGGAATGGCTATAAAATAAAGGAATGCACGGACGCGTGTGTGTTTTACATACAAGAATTAATTGCATCTGGATAAGTAGGTTTCCCTTTGAACTTTCCGTAGTGAACTTATATCAGATATACTCGGTCAATCGGTAGATTTGATATCTACCGTCGAGCTTTGTTGTATACCTAGACAACATAAGTCACACAATCAATCCTTAACCATTTATGGTTCTCACGGTTGTGTTCGTTTCAGCCATGAACACCGTCTGGTTTCATGAGTGCTTAGAGAATGGGCATTTACTTTCATTCCTCTTGAAGCGGCTTACACTCCACACTCACATAGGTAATTTCTAAACGTGTAATCCTATAAACACACTATCTGGTCATATCCTGCCAGACTTAGCAAATCATTAAAAAATCTTTAAGCTATGTTGACTCATCAAAAAGCCTTAATGCTTTACCTTGATTTCTGAACATTGTCTTCATCACGAGTTTGTCCAAAAAGATTAATCGATCAATCGATCTTTGACCAAATCCGAATCTGAATCCGAATCCGAATCCGAAGCCAAAGCTATAGCCGTAGCCGTAGCCAAAGCCGTAGCCGTAGCCGAGCCGAGCGAGCGACGACGACGACGGCGCGAGGCTTGCCTTTTTCTTAACTCTTTAAGAGCTAGAAGAAGAGCAATTATATATATACCCATCAAAAGCCTTTTCTTCCTCCGATATGGGATAATGTCCCTTTCCCAAGGGAAACTCAAATATTTTATTTTTTCTCCATTTCTCATTCACCCTCTTTAAGCTACACAAGCTTAAAATCCCAACAATCCCCTATATGAATGGGGAATGGCTATAAAATAAAGGAATGCACGGACGAGTATGTATTTTACATACAAGAATTAATTACATCTGGATAAGTAGGTTTCCCTTTGAACTTTCCGTAGTGAACTTATATCGGATATACTCGGTCAATCGGTAGATTTGATATCTTTGAACCGTCGAGCTTTGTTGTATACCTAGACAACATAAGTCACACAATCAATCCTTAACCATCTATGGTTCTCACGGTTGTGTTCGTTTCAGCCATGAACACCGCCTGGTTTCATGAGTGCTTAGAGAATGGGCCTTTACTTTCATTCCTCTTGAAGCGGCTTACACTTCACACTCACATAGGTGATTTCTAAACGTGTAATCCTATAGACACACTATCTGGTCATATCCTGCCAGACTTAGCAAATCATTAAAAAATCTTTAAGCTATGTTGACTCATCAAAAAGCCTTAATGCTTTACCTCGATTTCTGAACATTGTCTTCATCACGAGAATGGGTTGAGTTATATGACAATGTTGAACCGTCATTCATAACTTTATTTGATCTCTTTGAACCTAGCTCGTGGGATCTCCAGTCTGCTAGGTAGAGTTACCGTCATGATGACTTGTCCTAGACCTTAACCCCATTCCCTTTGATAATCTTTCAACTGCCTCTCTAGATAGGCCTTTTGTAAGTGGATCCGACACGTTATCTCTTGACTTTATGTAGTCAATTGTGATAACACCACTAGAGAATAGTTTTCTAACGGTATTGTATCTCCGTCGTATATGACGAGATTTTTCGTTATACATAAAGCTCCCTGCCCTGCCTATTGCCGCTTGACTATCACAATGTATACAAATAGGTGCCAAAGGTTTGGGCCAAAATGGAATATCTTCCAAGAAATTCCGGAGCCATTCAGCTTCTTCACCGACCTTATCTAAAGCTATGAATTCAGATTCCATTGTAGAACGGGCGATGCACGTTTGTTTGGATGATTTCCAAGACACTGCTCCACCCCCAATTGTGAAAACATATCCACTCATGGATTTAACTTCAGATTATACAGTGATCCAATTTGCATCACTATATCCCTCGATCACGGAGGGATATTTGTTATAATGCAAAGCATAATTTTGGGTATGTTTGAGATACCCCAAAACTCGTTTCATTGCCATCCAATGTATGTGATTGGGATTACTTGTGAACCAACTCAGTTTACTAATAGCACATGCTATATCTGGTCGTGTACAATTCATGATATACATCAAACTTCCCAATACTCTTGCATAATCCAATTGTGAGTCACTTTAACCTTCATTCTTGTGAAGTACATAACTCACGTCAATTGGAGTCTTGGCAATTTTGAAATCCAAATACTTGAACTTGTCAAGTACCTTTTCAATGTAGTGAGACTGTGATAATGCTAGACCTTGTGGAGTTTTGTGAATTCTGATTCCTAAGATCACATCAGCAACTCCTAAGTCATTCATATCGAATTTGCTAGCCAACATGCGCTTAGTAGAATTTATATCTGCCATATTTTTGCTCATTATCAACATGTCATCAACATATAAACAAACAATGACTTCATGACCTGGAGTGTTTTTAATGTAAACACATTTGTCGCACTCGTTGATTTTAAACCCACTTGCCAACATTGTTTGGTCAAATTTGGCATGCCATTGTTTGGGTGCTTGTTTAAGTCCATAAAGTGACTTAACAAGTTTGCACACTTTCTTTTCTTTACCAGTTACCACAAAACCCTCAGGTTGTTCCATGTAAATCTCTTCCTCTAATTCTCCATTTAAGAAAGTTGTTTTAACATCCATTTGATGGATTTCAAGACCATACACGGTCGCTATTGCCACTAATACCATAATAGATGTTATCCTCGTTACTGGCGAGTATGTGTCAAAGTAATCAAGACCTTCCTTTTGTCTATAACCTTTGACAACAAGTCTTGCCTTATATTTGTCAATAGTGCCATCAGCTTTCACTTTCCGTTTAAAGATCCATTTCGAAACTAAAGGCTTATTTCCTGGAGGAAGATCTACCAATTCCTATGTATGGTTATCCAAAATTGATTGAATCTCACTATTGACTGCCTCTTTCCAAAACGCTGAATCAGAAGATGACATAGCTGCTTTAAAAGTTTGAGGCTCATTTTCAAGCAAGAATGTCACAAAATCTGGTCCAAAGGAAGTAGATGCTCTTTGACATTTGCTACGCCTTGGATCTTCTATACTTGGAGTATTTTCCTTTGGTTCTTCCCGAGGTCGTTTAGGTCTTTCACTTAACGACTCACATTCAGTTTTATATGGATAGATGCTTTCAAAGAATTCAGCATTATCTGATTCCATTACCGTATTAATGTAAATTTCAGGATTATCAGATTTATGAACCAAAAACCGACATGCTTTACTGTTTGTAGCATATCCAATGAAAACGCAATCAACAATTTTTGGTCCGATTTTAACCCTTTTAGGTAAAGGAACTTGTACCTTTGCTAGACACCCCCACACTTTGAAATATTTCAAGTTGGGTTTTCTTCCTTTATATTTTTCATATGGAATAGATTGCGTTTTGCTGTGGGGTACTCTGTTGAGTATTCGGTTAGCTGTAAGGATAGCTTCGCCCCACAAACTCTGCGGTAATCTGGAACTTATTCATAAAGAATTCATCATTTCCTTTAATGTCCGATTTTTCCTTTCCGCAATTTCATTGGATTGAGGTGTGTAAGGTATAGTAGTTTGATGGATAATTCTATATTCCAGACGTATTTCTGCAAATGAAAATTCATATTCTCCACCCCTATCACTTCTAATCATTTTGATCTTTTTATTCAATTGATTCTCCACTTCATTCTTGTATTGCTTCAATTGCTTCATCCTTACTATTAAGCAAATAAACATAATAATATCGAATGCAATCGTCAATAAAAGTAATAAAATACTTTTTTCCACCTCGAGATGGTGTCGACTTCATATCACAAATGTCAGTATGAATTAAGTCTAAAGGATTTGAATTCCTTTCAATAGACTTATAAGGATATTTTACAAACTTAGACTCAACACATATTTGACATTTTGATTTATTACACTCGAATTTAGGCAACATTTCTAAATTAATTAACTTCCGCAAGATTTTGTAATTGACATGTCCTAAACGAATATGCCATAAATCATTTGACTCCAATAAATAAGAAGAAGCTGCAATTTTATTCATACTGTCAACAACCATTATATTTAGTTTGAAGAGGCCCTCTTTGAGGTAGCCCTTTCCAACATACATTTTATTCTTGCTTACAACAACTTTATCAGAAACAAATACACATTTGAATCCATTCTTAACAAGCAAAGAAGTAGAAACTAAATTCTTCCTAATAGTAGGAACATGAAGAACGTTATTGAGCGTTAATACCTTGCCGGAAGTCATCTTTAGGAATATCTTCCCATAACCTTCAATCTTGGCTGTTGCAGTATTTCTCATGGAAAGCTCTTCTTCGGGACCAGCAGTAGAGTAAGTCGCAAATGTTTCCTTGACAGCACAAACATGTCGAGTGGCTCCAGAGTCAATCCACCACTCCTTCGGATCAACTAGGTTGCATTCCGAAAGCATTGCACACAGATCATCAATATCATAATTCTTCTCCACTATGTTGGCATGTCCCTTCTTCTTATACTTTTTCAGGAGACGACAATCAGGGGCTTTGTGACCGATTTTTCCACAATTGTAGCAGCTGCCCTTGAATTTTTTTTTGTTCTGCTCCTTAGTCTGTCCAGAAGACCTCTTTCTCTTCTTACTTTTTGAAGCAGTCTCCTCAACGATATTAGCTCCCATGATCGTTGAATTTCCACGAGACTTCTTCTCAGCTGTTTTGTTGTCTTTCTCAATCTTGAGACGAATCACAAGATCTTCCAACTTCATTTCTTTGCGCTTGTGCTTAAGATAGTTCTTGAAATCTCTTCACGAATGAGGCAATTTTTCAATCATTGCAGCCACTTGAAATGCTTCATTCACGACCATACCTTCAGCAATAAGGTGATGAAAAATAAATTGAATCTCCTGAACTTGGGTTCCAATAGTTTTACTGTCTATCATTTTATAGTCTAGAAACTTGGCAACCACGAACTTCTTCAAGCATGCATCTTCAGTCTTGTACTTCTTCTCAAGTGCGTCCCATAATTCTTTCGAAGTATTCATCGCACTGTACACATTGTACAAATCATCCTTTAAAGCGCTTAAGATATAGCCTTTGCAAAGAAAATCTGCCTGCTTCCACGCCTCAACAATCATGAATTTCTCGTTGTCCGGCATGTCCGCAGCAGGCACTGGAGGTTCTTCACTAGTGAATTTCTGCATACCAAGTGTGGTAAGCCAGAAGAACACCCTTTGCTGCCATCCTTTGAAGTTGGCTCCGGAAAATTTCTCCGATTTTTCTGCCGGTGGAACAGCAGTCCGGCTTGACGAGGCTATCGTCGTTGCCGCAATAGTCGCAGAAGAATTTCCGTTATCAATTGCCATTTCTTACTGTAAACAACAGAAGAGTTCAATTAATGGCAAAATCATAACAGTACACAATACTGTTATTAACAAAAAAACAGTTTGTATAAAAATCGAAGTTTTTATAAACTGTTTTACAGAAAAATGATGAAGTTTTTATGTTCTTCAAATCGTCTTACGAATTTTAATACTCTGATGAAGTTTTTATATCTTCAAATCATAATAGTAAAATTCAGAAGGAGTAGAAAACCACACAGGTTTTAATCTCCACAAACAAAATACAGAATATAAAATAAAAACTAATTTTCTTAAGATTGTTATTATATTATGTATTGCTATAATAAACAATTAAACTTTCTGGAAAAACAAAACAGAAAGTTAGTAATACTTGTTTAACGAAATAGATTCTGGAAAATAAAAAAAGTATAGGAATAAATCGAGCCCACTGAATACACAGTGTGTCTTTAAGGAAATTACTTCCCTCAAGTACCCGAGGTGCTGGAATATATCCTCTCAGGATAGAACGATTTAACTCATCAGTGTATTGGTACCAAAAACTCTGATGAACTGCGAACCACTCAATAGTCGTAAAACACACTGGAAAATATTGTGCAGAAGAAGAAGAAGCGCAGAAAATTTCGTAAGGAAAGATTTTGGGATTCAAACTCTATTTATAGAGTTGCTGGCAATGTTTCTGAAAAGGTTTGCAACCTTTCAGAAACAGCCATGGCTGTTGGAAAAGGGGTGTTTGAAATATTGCAGAAAAAATATATTTAAAATAATTCGAAAAAGAAAACGGGCCTGACCGAACCGGGTCGCGGGTCATGGGTTATTCCGGATTGAATTTTTTGTTAATTATTTAATTAATTAATTAAATAATTGAAAGGAATTTTGTCCAAAAAGATTAATCAATCCGAAGCCGAAGCCGAAGCCGAGCCGAGCGAGCGACGACGACGACGGCGCGAGGCTTGCCTTTTTCTTAACTCTTTAAGAGCTAGAAGAAGAACAATTATATATATACCCATCAAAAGCCTTTTCTTCCTCCGATATGGGACAATGTCCCTTTCCTAAGGGAAACTCAAATATTTCGTTTTTCCTCCATTTCTCATTCATCCTCTTTAAGCTATACAAGCTTAAAATCCCAACATTATTAACGAACTAAGAGTAAAACTAAGATTATCAAGTACGAATGATTATTGAAAATAGGGTAGAAAGGTAGCAACAATTGAATATCAATGAGAAAAATGAGGGCATTGGCAAGATATGTACACAGCGATTAATCGGGATATAACTCTATTCCAAGTTCACTTCTTAAGTTTTGTTGACTCTTTGATTTCAATAGCTGATTATATTATCTTTAGGATTCAAATTCTTCTTTCGAATAAATGAGAGTTTCATTAAACAACCTAATGACAAGTGCTATGAACATCTACAAGAATACGTTTCTTGATTGGTCTAACGAAGAATGTCTCTTGACTATTCCTCTAGCTTGGTTAATTGATAACTCTACAAGCTCTTTCAATTACTTATGAGAGTCGTGAAATTCACCCAAATAAGATAATACAATGATATTTGCAACAATATTCCTCTTCCGATTAAAGTAAAACCACAAATAACCTTGCACATCAATTCAAAATTCTTTCAACGAATTTAAGCACTACAGAAGTCAAATCCTCGACTAATAATCAAGATACAATGTACCCTAAGAAGGACTACTCCATAGTAGAGAAATTGTTCGTCACAAGAGTATTAAGAAAGCAAGAAAACATTACAACTCAAGAATTCTAATTTTGCTTAATTACCCTGCATTTGGTCGTTAGTCTTTCTTTTATTTTCGTGGAGCATCTAATTAACTTTTTCTCAAGGTTCATTTTTCATTTCTAAGATGAAGAATTAATTTAATTTCTATTTTTCTACATATTTTTTGTTAATAAATATGTGAAGATGGGCATCCTTGTTGAAATTTACCAATCTGTATTTCAAGAGGTAACTAATGAGAAATTTGACACACTAATTTTTGTATTCAAACAACAATAATAACGTACGCAGAACTTACCCCTACGTTGGGTAAGGTAGAGTAATTATTTCCGGCTAGATAAGCGGCGCCTGGATCACCAACCCCATGATGCTTTGACTTTCATTATATTTTGGAAATGCTTGGCAATGTTGAGCACTCAAAGACAACGTACTTTACTCCTCCGAAATGGGAAAACGTTTTAATCACTCCAATCTTCATGCTTCAGACGGCCAACTGCACAATTTGAATTTGGGACGCTTTGATCTCCCAAAAAGATGGAAATGAGATGCAGAGATAAAAGAGAACGGAGAAAATTGAATCAGGGTGACGTACATTTTCCTGCATTTATCTTTTGGGCTCAGAGTATTTTCTAGATTTATCTTTTGGATTCTTTTGTTGCCAAAAAAATAAAATAGAATTAATCTTTAAAAATTGATAACAGCACATCTCCATATATAACAGTAGAAACCGCTGCTTAATAATTTAGTGATAACGACAATAATTTCTCATATAGTAATAATTATGAGTTCGATTCTCACATCTTCCTTCCTCTTCTCTTTCTCAATCTTCTAGTGTAATGAAACATTAAAAAAAAAAAAAAAAAACAGAAGAAGGAAAACAAATGATAGAGCCGAGAAGGAAGTTTAGTGGGCCTAACCGGTGGCCCAATCCCTCACAGTCGACAAAATCTGGGGTTTTGGCATGGTATAACAACATACCCATATAATTGGCAGAAACTAGCCCTAGTTATAGATATTGACATCAAATAACCAATAAATGTATATCACAATAATAATATGCATATCACAACTTTTGTTTTTCTTCTTTGTCTATATTAACATGTATATTAAAATTTTATTTTCATTATTTGTATATAAATAATATTATTCTTTGTATATCGATAATATAAAATTATATATATAGTTATTGCTACCTTTATATCAATGTATATTACAATAAAAATATTATATTATTTGTATATCACAGTGTATAGCACATCAGATATGTGTATACCAAAATAGATATCATAAGTTTATTTTTCTTCTTTATGTATATCAAAAATTAATTTTCTTTGTATACCAAAATATTATTTACTCCCGCAATAATATTTATTATTTTTATATTTTAGAACTTGCTTAAACATGCTATATCAAAAAGAAATACTTTTTTGATCAATAATTAATAATTATATTATTTATATATCACAGTGTATAACATAATAATAATGTGTATATCAAAAGAATTTATTAAAATTTTATTTTCCTTCTTTGTATAATGCATTTCAGATTGAAAACTCAAGTTCAAGACGACTCCACATGTGTATCCCCTATTGTAACCTGTGTATATCTCTATGTACATCAGTGATATCTCATGTATATTATGTGTGTCTATTATATCCATTAAATTTGTGTTATATATACGATATACAATATGATATACACTAGCGTCCATAAAAATATTGTGTTGTATATATGATATACAAAGTGATATACACAGACATCGTTAAAAACTTGAGTGTGATATATACTGATGTATACGATATACAACGTGGCATACACATGTCGCAGTTGGATTTTTAGGTCTAATTTTTTACCTGAAACCAGTCTAAATCACTTCTAATCTTACTCAAATTTTGTATATAGCCTTGTTTAGGCATTTTCAACTAATTTCAATCACACCCACTCATTCAATCCAAACAAAAAAAGGAAGAGAGAAGAAAAACGAAGTTGAAATATATTTTTTCTCTCTTAGTTTTTGTAAATCTTGCTCAAATTTTGTATATAGCCTCGTTAAGGTATTTTCAACTAATTTCAATCACACTACTCATTCAATCCAACCAAAAAAAGAAGAGAGAAGAAAAACAAAGTTGAAAAATATTTTTTCTCTCTTAGTTTTTGCTTCTGATTTTCTCTGGCGTGAGATCAACCTTACCTTTTCAACCCACTGATATTTTTTGTATAATTTGCAAGAATTTTTGCTAAACTATGAGAGAAAAGAGAAGAGATAGAAGAAGAAATACAAGGAGAGAAAAGGGGTGGGAGGCCAAAATAAGCGTGTAGTTTTTTTGAGAGAAAATATAAAAGAAAATAATTTTTTTAAGATTTGGCTATATAATACCAATTGTTTGGGGCTATTTTTGTCAAACCTAATATAAGGCTAAAAAATTGCCAATTCATGTTGTGTGTTGTTATAGGATGCCAATTTTTCAAATCTAAAGCGGATCCCAACATTTAAGCACACAATAGAATTAGGAGTCTACTGTCATTTTTGAAGATTTGCGTTTAATTACTTTCTTTGCAACTCTAACCCTAATGTATCAATATTCCTTCTGCTACCCTTTTCCGGAGTCCATAACTCGAATTTCGTAAACTTTTATTAACATATTATTGTGACTTTAACCTCAAGTTCATATGCTATTTTGATAAGACTTTAAGTTTTATACATTGACCATGTACAAGTTTGCTTACATAATCGACTTATAAGGCAATTACAAACAAATTCTATGATAAGATTAGTTGATAACCTCGTAAAAGGGGCTAACCCTGTACAATTGTTCAATATACTAGTGAAGCTTTTGCTAGTTTGCATTGACCGTAAGTCTAGCATGCCAATTCCTCACAAGCAAAGCTCAGCAGGGGAAACGGCGATAGTTGTAATGAGGGACACTTTTCATACTCAGTTCACTTAAACTACATTGTCGAATAAAAAACAACCTGATAAAGTTTAATCTACGTTTTCAAACTTAATTTTGCTAAGTTGCGTTACTAAATTAATAAACTTAGTATTCATATTAATAAAAGTTAGTTGTGAAAAATATAGAATAATTGAGCTTTTTTTTAATGTAGATATTATAAGTTGCTATTTTTTCATTTTTCAAACAATCATTTTCCTTAAACATTATTCCATGAACCTAAATGAATTCCTTATCAAATAGGCAGATCACGGTACAATTTCAAAATCACGAAATATTGACGAGCTTTTCCCAAATATAAGATTAAAATGAACTTGGGCTGAGCCTAATCACTTTTCGAAGACTTTGAAAAGCCTATATTAGCCTAACAAAGTAGGGAGTTTTACACAAATAGCCGGTTATATTAATTGTTTATTTTTTCTAGCCATATACATAGATTATACATTGATTATATATAATTGTACACATTTAATACATAAACTATACATATAATATATATTTGTTGGCTATTTTCAGTTTAAGTTTTAGGGTGGGCAGCTATTTGGGTTAATTTCTCAACAAAGTAATATCTTAAATGAATGTGTATCGGATTTCAAAGCCCAACTATGCTTACAATGAGTTATTGTAACCCAAAGAACACTTTCACTTATGTTACAGTCAAACTTGTAGAAATGACACTAGATAGCCACTTTTAAGTATGATGTTTAAAATATATTCATACTTTACAATATATTTAAAGACTAGCCAATCCGTTCAAAAATCATGACACGACATCCTGAAGTATAAACCTCAAGGTTCAAACTTCAGGACATCATGTCCTAAAGTTCGAAAACCGTGTCAAGAAATTTGAACCGTATGTCCTGAATTTTAAATTAGCAGTTCAGAAATTCAGGACACTTAATCTAAAATCTTAAATTAGCAGCTCAAAAATTCTCGATACAAAAATTTAGGATATTTAGTCCTGAAGTTTCGATAAATCTGGCTAATCTTTAAATATATATATATATATATATATATATATATATATATATATATATATATATATATATATATATATGTGTGTGTGTGTGTGTGTGTGTGTGTGTGTGTGTGTTTTAAATAACAAGCTTAAAAGTGGGTACTGGTGCACTTCACCCATCAAACTTCTCTATAATAGTCATTCTCTATAATAATATTTTACTATAACGATCAAGTATATATTTGGTGGAACAAATTTTTAATGTTATGTTATAATATATGTTCGTTATAAAATATCAAAATAAACAAGGCTGTTACAGAGATATTTGACTATATTTGTTGAGCAGGAAAATAAATTATTTTTTAAAAAAGGAGAGATAGATGGAGAAGAAGAAAGAGGCTGCGTTAATTAATTCCTTGTGACAAACATCCAACCGTGATTCTCTCCAACCGTGACAAACTTTGCTATTGGAGTAAGAAAATATCCAAATAAACGAGACTGTTAAAGAGATATTTGACTATATTTGTTGAGCGGAAAATAAATTATTTTTAAAAAAAAAGGGAGAGATAGATGGAGAAGTAGAAAGAGGCTGCCAGCGTTAATTAATTCCTTGTGACAAACATCCAACCGTGATTCTCTCCCGTAAACATGTGCAACATCTATTTTTTAATCTGATTATTGAAGACTATTCTGTATGTCCACATGTGAGTTACGTTGTTTTTAGATCTAACAAAACACCCTTTTTGCCTCGTTACAATGTTCAATGTTGCCATTTCCTACAACTATACGACCAACATGCCTCAGTCCTGGGGAGTTGAATTGCTCTTTCCCCGAGCTTTTATGATATACCCAAATAACGTTCAAAACTTTTTGATTCTCATCGTTTTTTTCATTATAGATTTCCCTCTTTTTAATAAGTATAATTCACTTCTCTTTCCTCCTTACTATTTTGTTGTTTTCTTTCCTATTTTTTTCGTTTGTTTTGTCCCAACAGGAAGCTTGTTCTTGTGTTGTGCATGGTTAGCAATCAGTCCTTACATTTCATTCATCCTTTCTCAATTATATTACTTTTCCTACCAAAGGAATTAATGGTATTATGGTTGAATAATGCATGTAAAATTCAAAAGAATGACACAGCTAATTAATTGCATTGCATATAATCCGTTTTGGTTTTTGGTTGATCTTCTAGAGCCATCGATTACACATTATCCAATTATTCAAAAACATCGTCGCGCTATAATGTTATTTGTGCGCGGGAGAAAACGGCCATGAATAAAAACATCATTTGCCTAGACAACCAAAACACAGTAAATATCAAGTGAATCTTCTTTTTGTTTTGGCTTAACTTTTTATTAGTTAATATTTCTGAAACCAATTTAACAGCTGATGGTAAAATCTCTCTCAACGCCAAGAATTATTTATATGTCCGAATCGATTAGAGGTTCCGCTTCCTTTTGCCCCACGGTAAATTAACTTTCACTCACTCTTTTACTTTTCTTATTTATAAGGACACATCCCAAAAAAAGCAAAATACAAGAGTCACAGCAAAAAAGGAGTTAAGATGTTCAAGTATTTTACTAGACCAAAAAGTATGCAAATACTACCGACTTTTTTTATCACTTGCTAAAATAACAAACAAATTATACCAGCCAAGTTGGAGCAAACGATTTGCTTTAGTCAATAGCAAATCGTTTGGCAGAGCAAAAAACTCAACCAAAACAATGAACCGATTAAAAAATTACTCACCAAAAATAGACAAA
This sequence comes from Nicotiana tomentosiformis, assembly GCF_000390325.3. Classification (NCBI taxonomy): domain Eukaryota; kingdom Viridiplantae; phylum Streptophyta; class Magnoliopsida; order Solanales; family Solanaceae; genus Nicotiana; species Nicotiana tomentosiformis. The sequence goes on from NC_090818.1 coordinate 20,529,534, forward strand.
AATTAGAGGGACAACAGCAGATTCATACAAAAGTAGGGTAATATTTCCTGGCACTACATGTCAAAAAGAAATTTGTCTTTCAAATGACCTGAATTTACAGTGGGGCAAAAAGACAAAATAACCCCTTTTTAACCCCCCTACATTTTGTCAACTAGTTTCTCACGTGAATCCCCCAAAATCACGTCACATGCACAAAAGAACAGAGGGCATCATGTTACTCCAACCATAGTTTCAGAAACAAAGTGACTTTCACTAACCAAAGAGAGAATTCAGTAGAATGATTAGGGGCAAAAATGGAAACAAACTAGCAAAACGAGAAACGCCAATGGACGGCGATGATGAATCCGTTTTTTCGAACTGTAGTGAATCAACGGCTAATGGCATGTTCTCCTGATCTGGACTACACTTGGACTCATGTGGTGGGTGCGCACTGTACATGATGGCGCGCAATACAGCAGAAACCGTCGGTATGTACGCCGTCTTGTTGCGTGCTAGTAGCCACGTCAATCCCATCAACTGACAGTCCCTGCTTAACATTTTGCTCACCCTATCGCCGCCGGTATCCGCCATTTTGTGAGTTCGATTTTTTCCGTCACTGTTAAGCTATAGAAACGAAAAAAATAGATAAATCAGAATTACGGTAAAAAGATGGGAAATGAAGGGCATTTCAGTAATACAAAATAAAATAAATGAAGAAAATTATAAGAGGATATTAGGTTGAGTGGAGAAGAAGAAATAGGCTTAAAATGTGATTTTACGTTGATGACCTTTTGTAAGGCACCGAGACACCGTGTACAACCGGAATAAGAAGAGTTCCGGCAATTCCGCTCGAGATTTCTGACAGCGGCGGTCGGAGTTGCATTTTTCGAACCGGTGAGGTTAAATGCCGCCGGGCAGCTAAGTGAAGTGATCTGATGCAGACGAATACCACAGAAACACAAAACGGCGTCGCATGAGGTATTAGGTTGAGGTAAATGGATGTTACGGCTCTGGAGAGAGCTCTGAAGCGTGTTAACGCACTTCTGTGAGTCATCCGGCATCATCGGCAAGTCAGAGCTAGCCGGCGCAATCGCCGCCGAAACTTGCAACGCAGAGCGGGCGTGAGCTGCGAATAACCAAGCCGCTAGGACAGGACAACAACGGCTTCGGTCCAGATTCTGCCCGCACGCCGCGCTCACACCACCGAAAAGCTCGTCCGACAAATCCAACCGGCATATCTGTGACTCGGTCTGAACCGGAAATGCTGGAACAGTGTTAGAGTTAGAATAATCACCCGGCTTCAATGGCTGCGCTGGCTCTGAAAGTAACCCAGCTAACGAGCCGTTACACACACAAAGCAGCGTAAAAATAAACGTGAAAAGTCTGATTTTCATTACTGCAGTACTTGAGCTTTTTGTAAAACTCGACTCTCAATTTTCTTTGTAGATGGTGAACAGTAGGGTTTGGTAAAGTCGGAAAAAAAAAAAGTTGAAGCAATCTTTTTTTGTTTTAACTTTTAACCAGTGAAAAACAATGTTTATGGGAAGAAACCTTTTTCTTTCTCTCTCTTTTGCTTTGAACCAAAAAAGGAAGAGTTTCAGGAGATGCTTATAAGAAAGTAGCAGTCGGCTTTTACATGAAAGAGATGATGCAATAAAAGACACCCACTCTAATAAAAATAGAGTGGAAGTCAGAAAGAAATGGATGTGCGAGCTAGGTCACAACATAGAGTTCAGATGGGTGGATCACATTATATTTAAAATACAGATTTAAGTAATATACAGTCAAAGTATTTCTTACACTATAAAATACATAACATGTTGCTTATAACGAGTTACATTTTAATTCTGCTCTTATTACGTAGAGTTATATGTAATTATATTGTAAATAACTTTATTATATAAATATTTTTATGGTATTAATAAATAAAACACACTCTTCAATATATAATCGTTCACGACGTATTGGATTAAGTTGTCTGTGTACTGTGATCTACTGATAAAAATGGTTCACACACCACATTTAAAAATTAAGTGAAAGTATAAAAAATTTAAACTTTGAAGATGGTCAGACTTTTAACACCAAACACATTGAAACCAAATAAATATTTTTGCTATGAAGCTATTTTTGCATCCATCGAATTTATTGAACTTGAGTTTGAATTAGTCGGAGCAGTTGAACTTCTTGATTTTTTTACAATTTTAAAATTTAAGAAAGTATCTTTTTAGATATCTGATATGTAAAGGATAAATTTTTTAAGTGTAAAAATAAATCGTGAATAAAAAAAAATGAGATCATAACACTTAAAACAAATTTATAATGAACACCAAAATCATTTATAGCCTGTTTGGTCAAGCTTCTTAGCAGGCCAAAAGTGTTTCTTTTTTTAAAAAAAGTACTTTTTTTTCTCAATTTGAGGTGTTTGGCCAAGTTTTTTTTTTTTAAAAAAATGCTTTTGGCTAGAAGCAAAAGCAGTTTTGAAGAAACAGAAAAAAGTAGCTTCTCTCCACAAGCAGCTTTAACTTTTCTTCCTACCAAAAATATCCTTTGTAAAATATTATATATACCAAAATAACCTTACTTAATTTAAACTATTAAGTAATATAAAATGACTTTTGGGATAAACTTTTATATTTATTGGATAATTTTTGATATATTTAAATTATCTTGAAAGAATAAAGTACTTTTCGATTTTATTTTTATATTTTACTTAAATAAAATAAAAAAACTTAATTATTATCTTTAATAATAAAAATTTATAATTATTTATCTACTTATATAATATTAATTATTAAGCAAATCTTTTCATATCCTTATTTGTAATTTGACACATAAAAATACTTTTTAAAAAGGTTGGCCAAAATATAAATTATTGTTTAAAATATTTTTTAAAATAATTAGCCAAAGACAAACTATTTTTATCCAAAAATATTTTTTTTTAAAAATACTTTTGAATAAAGTATTTCTCAAGTTGATTTTTCGGACTTGGCCGGTCAGACTATTAGAAATGAGAAGAGATGGAGAGGGTGAAGGTGGGGTCCCGAGGAATAGAGATTCGTTTGTTACAGAGATGAATCAGAAAGAAAAGACGAAAGGGAGAGTGGGAAAGGCTGTCTGAGGAATTGGCTGCTTCTGCTGTCCTTTTCCTTTTCCTTTTCATTCTACCTTTTTCTTTTCACTCACTCTCTATGTCTCCCTTATGTGATTGTGAAAGTTGCAACTTTCTCATATTTTGAGTTTCTGCTTTTTCGTAATGGACCTTTCTAATTTCCATTATATCAAATTTTTTATGTTGAATAAATGGACAAAAGAAAAGGATAATGTTAAACACTCAAAAATAATATATTAATTTATTCTTGATCAATATTGGACTTTAAATTTCAAATGAAGTTTCTTTCCTCTTCTTATCAAATAAAACTTTATAACTTAGTTTTACAGTGTATAGCACTATTCTTTTTTAGTTTTCACTTTAGATAAAAGTGATTTAATATTTTGTGTTTGGATTTGCAAAATAAAATTTTCCGATCATATATAATATCTAACAGAACGGAAAGAAGGGAAGGAGCTGTTAAGCCATTGGCAGGTAAAAAAGACCAATTTAAAAATGTGGTTAAGGGAAATAAGGGGGATAATTTCCGAGTCTGATTGCCAAACTGACCTGAATTCTTTGTTTTGAAAATCTTGGAGTGGTTAGTCCTACTTATTTAGGGGTTGGTACATTTTCGCCGTACTTTTTGAAGTTGTGCACATAGTTCTCTAACTTTAACAATTAGGTACAAAATTATGATCTGATCCTAACAACATTAAATTTCCAATGCAGAAAATCATTTACTTTCACACGACACGACACGGCATTTTTATTAATCGATGTCAAACTTTTAATATGCATGTAAATCCTTGATACATCAATTGCCACCAATTAGAGCAAAATATTGTCAAATTGTGAGCGGGAGATGAAGAATTACAGCAATGGTGGTCGAGGATGATGTTTTAATTTCAATACCACACAAGAGGGGTGATTTATGTGGTGTCTAATTTTTTGCGTGCATATATTATAGAAGGACCTGGTTCTTCTATGTATTCCTTATCCTACTATTGCGGAATAATAAATACAGAAATTAAAGAACACAAGGAATTTTGCGTGGAAAACGCCTGGCTCAAAAGGTGAAAAAACCACGACCTACTTCCAAATAGGATTTTTCCAAAACTCTTCACTAAATCACTGAGCCAAAAACTGCATTTACAAAACACTTTTGTAAACCTAGGATTAACTCTAATCGCGTTGTGGCACACAACCTCTAACTGTTGTGACAACTTCAAATTAACTCTAACTTGAATACTCTGAGTACCTATTACAATTGCCTCTAGATAAAGTTGAAAGGTACAATATGAAAACATCTACTACAATTGAACTAGAATAAAAGACATACACTTGGAACTGGTTCTTCTATCTGGTTCATGTAGCTTTAGGTTATCACACTTGAATCACACACGAACTGTTAGCAAAAATGCCTTGCTATTTTGCTCTCAATTAACGTTCAACTTTTGCTTTTGTGCGTTACCTGTAGAATGAGAACATCCTGCGATTTATAGAGTTAGTAGAGTAGAAAATAACTAGAGTTCCAATGCTACTCTTCCTTGGTGGAAGAGTTCTAGTTAATCTCAACTCCTAACTCCTTCCTTATCTTGGATAATGTTCTCGTTGAGTAATGAGTCCTTCTCCTTATCAATTATGCAATCTTTTCGATCAGGAGATATATATTATTATGCCAGATTTCGTTTATCTCCTGCATGTGCATCTCACGTGCTTTGAATCTGCACCGTCTATGCCTACCAGTGATGGACCTAGTTCATCCCTGAGTTCCTTTGTCAATCTTCAAACTATCCTTTACTTGGGCCAGCAAATTCTTTTTTGATGATGATGACAAACTCTGTGCTTCCATAAGCTTAGGCCATATTTCAACTTAGCTCAACATCAACACAATGTTAGAAATATTTTTTCTTTTTATCAATTATCATCAAGGACCGGGTTCATTAGGTTATAAACATCACTGTTCAAAGTGTAAAGCACAACCTTTTTTTCCCTTTTGGCATCGTCGAAAAGTTGCATAAAAATATGAGATAACCAGATTTTAAAACTTACTCATGGCCACTGGGGCTACTTCATATGCAATCATGGATTAATCATCATAGATCAAGCTAAGAATTTTAACCATCAAAGAAATATAAACAAACGGTTAGAGCAAAAATAATGAATTTCATTGATGATTGATACGATTCTTCCACAAAGCATAAAAAGAAATAAAAATACTGAAAACATGAGCAAACAAAAAAATCCCAAACTGGGTCACTGAAAGGTCTACATTGGGCTAGAAGTTTAAGGCTTGGAAGAACTGGGGGCTTGATTTTTGGCTTGGAGAAGTTTCAGCATGTCTTGAAGAATTCCATCATTCTTCTCCTTTTCCCTTGCTAGTTCAGTTCTGAGAGCATCTCTCTTAGACTCTACCTCAACCAACCTTTTCTTCAGCCTCACAATCTCAGCATCCTTAGCCCCACTTTCTTGCACCAAGGCTCGCACCTTGCTATTCACTGGTACCTTCTTAGATGAACCAGGTTCTTTAGGAGTGACATGGACTTCATAGTCACAAGCAGGCATCGTATTTACCCCAAAATGATCCTTGCTTGTGCCAACCTCCCTTTCTTCTTTGGATTATAACTTTCAGTCACTCTCTTCAGTAGGTCCGCGAGGGTTTCCTGTTCAGATGAAACAGGTTCATCTATATTTTTTCCAAGTTAAACCAATCCTTCAGCGGTTTCGCTAGACCCACTTCCCCCTGTTTTCTTTACACTCTCCTCTACTCCAGTAGATTTTTCTTCCCAAACAACCATTGCACCTGTGTCTTTGGTTAAACTCACAGGAGTGGGTGAAGAATCAACCACTCTTTTATCATTTCCCCTCACAGCACTTCGAACACCCTTGCTCTCTTTTTCTTTTTCTTTTTCATTTTTACCACCAATTCTTCCAGACTCTGTAGTTTCAATACCTACTTTAGACCCTACTAAGTATAAACCTATTCTTCAAATTTGTTCTCTCCCCGCAACAACCTTGCAAGCAAATATCTTTACTCTTTTATTAGAGGTTGGGGTGGTGGAAGGGATGATAGTGGGTGTGGAAGTCTAATCAAACTAAATTTCAGTTTTTGAAAAGACTTTGGAGTATATCCCTAGAATCTAGGTACTTCAATTCGGTTGGGACTCTTTTGAACAGAACTGGTTCACTTGTAATGGATAAGTCCAAAAGGAGTTTGGAATTAAGTAGGACTCTGCTCATGATCCAAATATTATTATTTCAAATTATGCAGAGTGTAGAAAACATACCGTGTTATCTTGATGAACCAGGTTCTTCATTGATAATTCTCTTGTGTAAGTCTAAATTTGCCAAAATAGAGAAAATATCATTATAGATTAATTAGTCATTTTAACACATGGCACAAGAGTATACTATTGAAAGTATGAGTCTGAGCAAAAATTAATCTATTATATACACATTTTCAGATTTTCTAACCAAAACCAAAAAACAAAATCAATTTTTTTTCAACTTTTTTTTTCGTTGTGAATTCTGAACTGATCCTTTTAGGTGATCTTAATCATCCCTAATTCTAACATGTTCCTTTCAAAGTGATCTCTACTTAGGGCTTTTGTGAAGATGTCAGTTATTTGCTTGTCAGTAGCATAAAATTTCACAGTGATCAACCCTTTTTCATTGTTATCCCTCAAAAAATGATGCCTAACATCTATGTGCTTAGTTCTCTTGTGATGAACCGGGTTCTTGATTATACTAATTGCACTAGTGTTATCATAAAAAATAGGGATACAACCAATATCAATTTCAAAGTCCACTAATTATTCTTTGATCCACCACAATTGAGCACAACATGAAGTAGCAACAACATACTCAGCTTCAGCAGTAAATAAGGCCACTGAATTTTGCTTTTTGGTGGCCCAAGACACAAGACATGAGCCAAGAAAGTGTGCCATACCTGAGGTGCTCTTTCTAACCACAAGAAAACCTACATAATCACCATCAGCATATCCTACAAGATTGAAATTACTACCTTTTGGATACCAAAGACAAAGAGTAGTGGTGCCTTTTAGATATCTCAAAATTCTTTTGACAGCAGTCAAGTGAGACTCCTTCGGATTTGCCTGAAATCTTGCACTAAGGCCTACACTGAAAACAATGTCAGGTCTACTAGCAGTGAGATACAACAATGAGCCGATCATTCCCCTATACAACTTCTGATCGACAAATGAACCGGGTTCATCCATATCCAACTTTATAGATGTTGCAATAGGAGTGTCAATTTCTTCGGAATCTTCCATTTTAAACCTTTTAAGTAACTCTTTTACATACTTCTGCTGATGGATCATAGTTCCATTTGAATTTTGTTTAATTTGTAAGCCTAAAAAGAAATTAAGCTCACCCATCATACTCATTTCAAATTCACTCCCCATTAGTTTAGAAAAATCTTTACTTAACTTATTAGTAGTTGCTCCAAAGATTATATCATCAACATATATCTGAACTACCAAGAGATCTTTACATTTTTCTTTCAAGAACAAAGTATTGTCAATTTTACCTCTCTTGTAGTCATGCTCAAGCAAAAACTTTGATAATCTTTCATACTTTGCTCTTGGCGCCTGCTTGAGCCCAAAAAGTTCTTTGTCAAGTTTATACACATGATCAAGACTCTCCTTGCATTCAAACCCTAGAGGTTGCTTGACAAACACTTCTTCCTTTAGATAGCCATTGAGGAAGGCACTCCTAACATCCATCTGGTGGAGGGTGAAGTCCATATAAGCAGCAAAGGCTATGAGGAGTCTTATTGCTTCCAACCTTGCAACTGGAGCAAAGGTTTCATCATAGTCTATGCCATCCTCTTGGCTATATCCTTGAACCACCAATCTTGCCGTGTTCCTTATAACTGTTCCACCTTCATCAAGTTTATTTTTGAAGACCCATTTTGCGCCAATTACTGATATGTCCTTGGATCTTAGCACCAGATGCCAAACTTGACTTCTCTCAAATTGGTTGAGTTCATCTTTCATTGCATTCACCCAGTCTGCACCTTACAAAGCCTCAGCAACATTTTTAGGTTCAATAAGAGATAAGAAAGCATCAAAAGCACAAAGATTCTTTAATGAAGATCTGGTTTTGATTCCAGAGGTTGAATCAGTAATTATGATCTCAATGGGATGGGAACTTTGATACTTGTAAGGTTTCACAACCAACTGGTTTCCCCTTGATATTCCTTCAATGCTTTGTTGTTGTGGAACAGGTTCAAGGACAGGTTCCCTTGAGGTTTGAGAATCATTTCCTCTTTGTTCTATTCCCCCTGTCAGATTGACCTAGGTAGAAGGACTTGTTCCATCACCTGTTCCTTCTTCCTGTGTAGCTTCAATCTGGGCTGTGGTTTCATTTAAGTTTCTTATCAGCCCAATTGCTTCATCATCATGTTCCTGTCTCTCAGAAAGAATGTTAGTTTCATCAAAAACCACATGAACACTTTCTTCAACACACATAGTTCTTTTGTTATATACCTTATATGCTTTACTATGTGAAGAATATCCCAAGAATACTCCCCCATCACTTCTGGGATCAAACTTGCCTAGGGAGTCTTTACCATTTTTGTGCACAAAGCACTTGCATCCAAATGCCCTAAGAGGGGATATATTTGGTTTTCTCCCTTTAAGTAACTCATAGGGAGTTTTCTCAACAAGAGGTCTAGTCATGCACCTATTAATGATGTAGCATGCATTATTTACAGCTTTTTCCCAGAAGCTATGGGGCAGTTTACTAGAAAGAAGCATAGTCCTAGCCATATCTTCAAGTGTCATATTCTTTCTTTCAACTACTCCATTTCGTTGTGGAGTCGTAGTAGCAGAAAAATTATGATTTATGCCATGCTCATCACAAAATTCAGCAAATTTAGCATTTTCAAATTCAGTGCCATGATCGGACCTAATTGATGCAAGTTGATTACCTAGTTGTTTCTGAGTTTTTCTAACAAAAGAAGTAAACATGTCAAATGCTTCATCTTTAGATGTTAAAAATAATGTCTAAGTAAATCTAGAGTAATCATCAACAAGCACCATCACATATCTTTTATCACCTCTACTTAATGTTCTCATTGGACCACAGAGATCCATATGAACCAGTTCCATCATTCTGGTGGTACTTACCACTTTCTTGCATTTAAAAGAGGATCTTACATGCTTCCCCCTTGCACAAGCCTCACAAACTTTGTCTTCCTTGAACTTGATGTTAGGCAGTCCTATCACCAAGTCCTTGGAGACTAATTTGTTGAGTTGACTCAGACTTGCATGTCCAAGTCTCTTGTGCCAAAGGAGGGGATCATTGTCCAACACACTTAAGCAAGTGAGTTCATTTTCTGGCAGTGTGGATAGATCTACAATATATATATTGTTCACTCTTTTTTCCTGCAAAACAATCTTGTCAGTGATAAGACTAATCACAAAGCATTTATTAGAGGTGAATGCTACTAAGTTACCTCTATCACACAGTTATGATACACTAATTAGACTGTATTTTAGGTCGTCTATCAAATAGACATTCTCAATCGAGTGAGAGTCAGTCTTACCTACCTTGCCAACCCCAATGATCTCACCTTTCTTCCCATTTCCAAAGAAAACATTACCTCCTTTGAGGTCTTCAAGTGAAAGGAATTGTTCCTTACTTCCTGTCATGTGCTTTGAGCAGCCACTATCCATGTAATATATTTGACTGCTCCCCTTCACTTGGACCTGCAAAAGGAAATCAGGGGTTAGTCTTAGGAACCCAAACTAGTGTGGGTCCCTTTCTATAGTCAAAAGGATGAATCAAATTCTTTTTAGCCCAACTTGGCAGCCCATTTTTTCCTTGAACAAACTTTTTATTCTTTTGACTAGCCTTTTCTTTTGCAGTGCATTCACTTTTATATTGACCAATCTTACCACAGTGAGTACAAATCTTATTCTCAGGAAGTGTAAGGTACTTGCTTTTGGGATTCCATTTAGGTGGCAAATTCCCAAAGCCAAGTCCTCTTCTATTGCTACTATGATGTTCGTGTAGCTATGAAAGTGCATCGGAGGACCTGTTCCATTTATAAGTTCTGTCTAGTTCATGCTTGACCTTGCCTAGATCCTCTGTCAGAATTCTTACCTGCTCATCCTTCTTATACAACTCATCTTTTAGTTTACCTACATTTTCGTTTAAAGTGAGTTGTGTGTAAACAGCTGTCGTTTTACTTATTCCTAATTTCAGTTTTAGGTTTTCAGATCTAAGTTCTAGGATATTTGATTCAAATGCATGAACCTGGCTTTTTAGAGAAGTATTTTCACTTGCAGTCTTACTAACTGTAAGTTCCAGGTTCTTACACTTTGCTTTTAAAATTATACATTCCTTAGACAGCTATTCCTTTTCATTGTTTATATCCTCAGATTCATCAATGAAATCTATAAGTAACTCAGATAGCCTTTCTTTAGACAAAAACTTAATCTTGTCTTTTAGATGGATTATACTTACTTCGGATTCCTCATCGGATTCTCCAATTGCCATAAGTGCTTGTTCATCTCCATCTTCATCATCTGAGTCCTCATCTGAGCTTTCTCCCCAAGCAGCACCCATAGCTTTTGTTGATCCTTTGTTCTTCTTGGGATGAACCTATTCCTTCTTTCTGTTTCTTCGTTCAGCTCTTTCCTTCTTCCATTCAATTTCTCATTGAGGGCAGTTTTTGATATGGTGATCAGCTTTCCCACACTTGTAGCAGCCCTCATTGGTCTGTTTTTCAGTAACCCTTGGTTTGTTGTAGCCTCCACTTCTCGAAGAACCCTTTCCTCTCATCAGGTACTTCTTAAAGTCCTTTGTGATCATAGCCATTTCATTTTCCTCTAGATCAGAACCTTCAGTAATTCTGAGTGCCAGGCTCCTTTCCTTCTTGGGTACATCCATCTTTATGGTTTGCCTTCTAAGTTCATAAGCAGTGAGATTTCCAATTAGCTCATCCAACCTAAGAGTGGCAATGTTTTTTATTCCTGAATAGCAGTGATTTTGCTCTCCCATGAGACTGGCAGAACCCTTGTCAAAATCTTCTCAACTTTGTCTTCTTCAAGAATAACCCTTCAAAGAGACTTAAGTTCATTTGTTAGTATGGTGAACCTTGTATACATCTCGTGGATGGTTTCTCCTTCCTTCATAGTAAAATTCTCATATTGAGAATATAGTAATGTTCTTATGGACCTCTTCACCTGAGGTATTCCTTTATGAGCCACTTACAAAGTGTCCCAAATTTCCTTAGCAGTAGTACAACTTTGAATTTTGTTGTACTCGTCTGGACTGAGTCCACAAATAAGCCATTTCTTGGCTTTAGCATTCTTCTCCCATTTCCTCAAGTCGTCAGCAGTGCAATCAGCTCTTGTTTTTGGCACCTCTTCTCCTTCGGCATTTATCTTCATGGTAGCCAATGGACCATCTGTGACAATGTCTCATAGCTCATAGTCTTCTCCTATGATGTAGTCTCTCATTTTGTTTTTCCAACATGGGTAGTACTGGCCTCTGAAGAGTGGTGACCTAGCAGTGGATTGCCCTTCCCAGTTTTCAGGTGGTGCACTCATCTTGATTTTCTCCTAAGGTGTTAGCCTTTTCAAGAATAACCTACTCTGATACCAATTGATGTTTTAACTTCAATACCACACAAGAGGGGGTGATTTGTGCGGTATCCAATTTTTTGCATGCACAGATTATAGAAAGACCTGGTTCTTCTATGTGTTCCTTATCCTACTGTTGAGGAATAATAAATACAAAAATTACAGAACACAAGGATTTTTACGTGGAAAACACCTGGCTCAAAAGGTAAAAAAAGCACGACCTACTTCCCAGTAGGATTTTCCTAAAACTCTTCACTAAATCATAGAGCCAAAAAATATATTTACAAAATACTTTTATAAACCTAGGATTAACTCTAATCCCGTTGTGTCACACAACCTCTAAATGTTGCGACAACTTCAAGTTAACTCTAACTTGAATACTCTGAGTACCTATTACAATTGCCTCTAGATAAAGCTGAAAGGTACAATATGAAAACACCTACTACAATTGAACTAGAATAAAAGACAGACACTTGGAACTGGTTCTTCTATCTAGTTCATGTAGCTTCAGGTTCGCACACTTGAATCACACACGAACTGTTAGCAAAAATGGCTTGCTATTTTGCTCTCAATTCACGTTCAACTTCTGCTTTTTTGCGTTACCTGTAGAATGAGAACATCCTGCGATTTATAGAGTTAGTAGAGTAGAAAATAACTAGAGTTCCAATGCTACTCTTCCTTGGTGGAAGAGTTCTAGTTAATCTCAACTCCTAACTCCTTCCTTATCTTGGATAATATTCTCGTTGAGCAAGGAGTCCTTCTCCTTATCAATTATGCAATCTTTTCTATCAGGAGATATCTATTATTATGCCAGATTTCGTTTATCTCTTGCATGTGCATCTCACGTGCTTTGAATCTACCTTGTCTATGCCTACCAGTGATGGACCAGGTTCATCCCTGAGTTTCTTTATCAATCTTCAAAACTATCCTTTACTTGGGCCAACAGAGGAAGACAAGTACACAATATTGGAAATGGAGGTCATCTGAGAATGAGCTCCAATGAATTGCTTACTTTATTTCATATCTCTACAATCTATATATACAAGGCTGACTTCAACCAACTAATTTATGATAGCACATTTACAGCTAATCTAACTAACTAACCGACTTCTTAACAGATAATTAACACTACTCCTAACTACAGTTAATAGTACTAACTCTAACTATAGTTAACTCTTAGACTCATTAAGTAACTTCACTCTCGACACTCCCCCTCAAGCTGGTAGGTGAAAAGACATTAAGCACTCCCAGCTTGGAAACCAAATATTCATATTGTGACCTCAACAGTGCTTTAGTCATGATGTCTGCTTGTTGCTCACTTGAGCTCACATGATGTGTTTGCATTATCCTTTGTTGAATTTTTCCCCTTATAAAATGGCAATCTACTTCTATATCTTTTGTCTTCTCATGATAAACTAGATTAGTTGTAATCTGCAATGCTGCTTTGTTATCACAGTACAGATCAAGAGGTTCCCTCACTTCTGCTCCAAGTTCTTTAAACAAGCCAATAAGCCACATCAGTTCTGATAGTGTAGAAGCCATACTCTTGTACACTAATTCTGTTGAGCTTTTTGATACTGTACTTTGCTTATTTGATTTCCAAGCAATGAGTGACTCACCATGCTTCATTATGAAGCCTGTAATTGACTTTCTAGCATTTGGGCATGATGCCTAACCAGCATCACATAAAGCTGTCAATGTGTTGCTCTTTTTACTACTCATTAATACTCCCATTCCAGGTGCCAACTTCACATATTTCACCGCTCTTAACGCTGCCTCCCAATGGAATTTTTTAGGTTGTTACATGAACTGACTAAGAGTCTGCACTGCATAGGCAATGTCTGGCCTAGTCATGGTGAGGTACAATAATTTTCCAATTAACTTTTGATACTGCACTTTGTCTTCCAATAAGTCATCCTTTGTGGTTCCAGCTACATCACCAAGTTCATTTGTTGTAAGCTTTTTATTGAATTCTAGAGGAGTCCCAATTGGTTTCGCAACACTCAAACCTAAGTCTTCTATCAGCTCCAAAGTGTATTTTCTTTGGTTCATCAAGATGCCCTTGTGTGATCTAGAGAATTCAATGCCCAAAAAATACTTCAATTCACCAAGGTCCTTCATCTTGAAAGCTTATTGTAAGTACTTTTTAGTGAACTCTATCAAACTCATGTCACTTCCTGGTGATTAACATGTCATCGACATAGACTAAGACTACTACAACGCTCTTATCTTGTCTCTTAGTAGACAAGGAATGATCTAGTGAGCTTTGATTGAAGCCTAGGCTGAGCAGGGCATCTGTTAACTTGACATTCCATTGTCTGCTAGCTTGCTTCAATCCATATAAGAATTTGACAAGTCAGCATACTGTATTCTTCTCCCCCTGACTTGCAAAACCTTGTAGAAGTTGCATGTAGACTTCGTCATATAAGTCACCTTGAAGAAAAGCATTATAGACGTCCATTTGGTGCAAATACCTACCTACACTAGCTGCGAGAGACATCACTGCCCTGATAGCGACAATCTTTACTATAGGAGAGAAGGTTTCATTGTAGTCCAATACCTCCTGTTGACTGTATCCCTTAGCTACTAGCCTAGCTTTGTATCTTTCAACATCCCCATTAGCCTTATATTTAACTTTGTAGACCCATTTGCACCCAATAGGCACCTTGCCAGGGGGCAGTGTAACTAGTTCCCAGGTTTTGTTGTCTTCAGGAGACTTTAACTATGTCTGCATGGCCTCAATCTAAATTGGATATTTATATACTTCATAAAAAGTCTGAGGTTCCACTATGGAGATGAATGTAGCTAAGGATTGCATGTACGAAGGCCTGAGTCTGTCATAATCAATATTGGCATGAATGAAGTATGGTGGTTCTGTTGTGCTCTTGGACTTTGATCCAATGATGAAGTCTGTCATCCATGTTGGTTGCTGTTTATTTCTCTGAGACTGTCTCAAAGGTGCATTAGAAGAATCAGGAAGTGACACTATTGCAGGAGGTTGAGGGAAATGAGCAGCATCAACAGGTGAATCATGTGCAAGCAAGGGATCATCAGTAGGTGCAGATGGTGGGATATAAGTAGGTGTTGAGGTAGTGTCTGGCATATGATCAGCTGATTCTCTAGTTGGTGAAGCATGTATGGTAGGATCAGGAACTCACTATGCTGCAATGATTGATATGGTGGGACTTCATAGTCTATTGTACATAGAGTATCAAGTTCAACAACATGATAAATGTTTTTTATATGGTTGGTGTCCTCTGAAGGCATCAGCCAAGTTATATCATTTAAGAAGAGCTTGGAACTATCAACATATTTGTGCTTGAATGGGAACACATTTTCTCTAAAAGTAACATCCATGTTAATAAAAAAGGAATAGTTAGCTAAATCATATAGTATATATCATTTTGTTACTTCTGAGTATCCCATAAATGTTGCAGCCACTGCTTTTGGTCCAAATTTATCATGTAAAGGCAGCCTTTTTGCATAACATAGACAACTGGGCACCCTCAGATGACTCACGGTAGGTCTTTTCCCATGAAAGACTCCATATGGACTCTTGCCTTTTAGAACTGTTGAAGGCATATTGACGATGTATGTGGCACCCAAAACGCAATGACCCTAGAATTTAAGTGAGATTCCTCCCTGAAATCTAACAGCCCTGGCAATTTCCAAAATATGTATGTGTTTTCTTTCTGCCACCCCATTTTGTTGGGGTGTGTAGATACATGTTCTTTGATGTAATATCCCAACAGATAATAAGAGCTCCTTTTATTCATTGTTTATAAACTCACTTTCATTGTCAGATCTGCTTGCTTTAACTGTTTTGTTGAATTGTGTGAGTGCAATTTTAAAAAAACTGTCTTAAAATGACTACAACGTCACTTTTCAATTTCAGCAAAAATAGCCAAGTAACTCTAGAGTGATCATCAACAACACTAAGAAACAGTTTATTGCCATCGTCGGTCTGTACATTGTAAGGGCCCCAGACATCTATATATAGCAGATGGAAAACTTCAGTAGTCATACTAGTACTATTTTGAAATGGCAATCTAGTATGTTTAGCTAATGGGCAAATTGAACATTCTTGTATTGTTTTAGTACTATCTACTAAAGGCAAATCAAGACATTTACTAATCACTCCAACAGGTGCATGCCCTATTATCTTGTGCCACATTCCATGTTCTCTGACCTTGTGTTCAAACTCTTAGCTGATACTGTAGTGTTCTCATTAGAAAATTGAGGCAATAGGCACAAGCCATCATCCTCTTTACCAATCCCCCTCTCTCTGCCAGTGTATAGGTCCTGGAACACACAGAAATCAAGTAGAAAAAGAATAGAATATTGTAGCTCTTTAGTGATCTTAGATACTGACAAAAGATTATATTTAAAATCAGGAACATATAGCACATTATTCACTAATCCTCCTGCTATATGGCAAGATCCAACATGTGATACATCAGTAATACTACCATTTGGCAAATGGACTTTCTTAGTGTTATTAAGTTTCTTTCAAACAACATGGTTAAATCTGAAATCATGTGATTTGTTGCTCCTGTATCCACAATCAAGTTTCTAGTGCTTTGATAATACCTGCCATATTGGCTGAACTTTCTGCATGATCATCTTTATTGAGCAACTTTAGGATGTGATTATATTGTGCTGGTGTGAAGTATGGAGTTGCTAAACCAGCAGGAACAACATCATTCGTACCATTGTTGTTTCCACCAAAATCTGTTGCTCTATGTTGTTCAATTGTCATATTGTTAGGAGTGTTGTTTTTTGCAAAGTTAGGGGTATTGCTTCCAAACCTTATTTTAGGTTTAAAATCAGTTGGATAGCCTATGATTTTGAAGCATTCTGCACGTGTATGTCCCTTCATCTTACAAAATTCACATTGCACATTATAATTCCTCTTTTGTCTTTGCATACCTCCACTCCTAGCAGTTATTTGAGATGTCATCTATGCTCCTTCAGTAGAAACATACGCAACAATCATGCTCCTTTGACTCTCCCGTTCAGTGAGCATAGAGTAGGCCTTGTTCAGAGTTGGTGCAGGAACTATCATAAGAATTTGGTTGTGAGCCTGTTCATAAAGCTCATTAAGCCCCATGAGAAACTGTAGCAGCTTCAATCGTTCCATGAAAACAATAAATTCACGTGACTTAGCCCAATCATACCCAGGAATTGGGGCAAAACAATCAAATTCTGTCCATAATAACTTCAATTTCGAAAAATATATTGCTACTGAGCAGGTTCCCTGATTGATCGTAGCAATTTGCTTATGGATCTGAAAAATCCTAGTGCAATCTACTTTATCAAATCGTTCCTTCAATTCATTCCAAAGTGCACATGCATTTGAAGAATATACGATTTCACTTAGTAATTCAGCTGAAACACAATTCATTAACCATGATAGGACAATAGTGTTACATCGTTCCCACATATCAACTTGATTTTGACCATAATCCTCTATTTTGCATGCACCTTCGATGAACCCTAACTTGTTACGACCAAGGATCGCGATTCTCATCGCTCGGCTCCATACAGAGTAGTTCTCTGTCCCTCTCAGTTGTAGTGAGATTAGTACTGCACCTGAATTATCATTCGTCGTAAAAAACAATGGATGATTATAGCTTAGTTTCTCCGGCAAAGTATCGATGGTAGCCATGGTCTTCGAACGAAGAAACAACTCTGGTGAATTTCTGATGAATTCGAACAATCAATCCTCAATCTTCCATAGCTCTGATACCATGTCAAATTGTGAGCTGGAGATGAAGAATTACAGCAATGGTGGTCGAGGAAGAAAAGTGCACAATATTGGAAATGCTTACTTCATTTCATATCTTTACAATCTATATATACAAGGCTCACTTCAACCAACTGATTTATGACAGCACATTGACAGCTAATCTAACTAACTAACCGACTTCTTAACATATAATTAATACTACTCCTAACTGCAGTTAATTCTACTAACTCTAACTATAATTAACTCTTAGACTCATTAAGTAACTCCACTCTCAATAAATATGTACAATCCCTAAAGAGTAATATTTGAAAATAAAATTTTGACTAATCGTTTTTCCACCCTTTGCATTCAAACGAGAAAGAAAAAATTTAAGTGAGTATTGAAGACAAGGCTTTTGCCAAAATTAAATAAATAATGTAGGAGTACTTTATTTTCGTATCACTTAGCCGCAAAACAAACAGATAGTCTCATACAGTATTAATTGGATAATATGTTACCTATTGCTCAAGAATTATGTACCCGTGATCGTTTGGTTGGGAAATAAGTTATACTATGATTAATTATTCTGGAATTAGTTATCCCACCCTCCCATGGGGATAAAAAATACTACAATTTCGGGATAGCTAATTCCGGAATTGGTTATATCACGATTTTAATCCAACCAAATGCGGGATAAACTCTTCTCAAATTTAATCCCGTGATTAATTATCTTTAATGACCCGACCAGTTATTTTGAGTATTACAATCCCGTTCTCCCATTTACTCCTCAATTTGTGCTTTATAACTGTTATGTGACTTGCCATAGTAATTGGTTCGGGTCCGGTGACGTTTCAGAATGAATTGATACACTTAGTCTCGATGATGGAAGCTTAAGTTGAAAAGGTTGACCGGATATTGACTTACGTGTAAACGACTCCGGAATAGAATTTTGATGATTTCAATAGCTCCGTATGGTAATTTTGGACTTAGGAACATGTCCGTAAAATTATTTAAAAGTCCGTAGTTAAATTAGGCTTAAAATAGCTAAAATAGAAATTTAAATTTGGATGTTTTATCGGGGAGTTGAGATTTTGATATCGGGGTCGGAATCCGATTCTAAAAATTTGAATAGGTCTGTTATGTCGTTTATGACTTGTGTGCAAAAATTGAGGTCAATCGGACTTGATTTGATAGGTTTTAACATCGAATGTAGAAGTTAAAAATTTTTAATTTTATTAAGCTTGAATTGGGGTATGATTCGTGATTTTAGCGTTGTTTGATGTGATTTGAGGTTTCGACTAAGTTCGTATGAATTTTAGGACTTGTTGGTGCATTTGGTTGAGGTAACCAGGGCCTCAGGCGAGTTTCGAATGGTTAACATATCAAATTTGGACTTAAGGAAAAATCTAGAAATTTCAGTTTTCTGGTGCAATCGCACCTGCGAAACTTTGGTCGCAGGTACGAGGAGTGGAGCGCAGATGAGGCCAGGCTTGGGGTGGTCAAAGATCGCAGGTGCGAAACTTTTTTCACACGTGCATGGTCGCAGGCGCGGCGAGGGGTTCGCAGAAGCGCACCCGCAGGTGCGGGATTTTGAGCGCAGGTGCGCGAGTCGGGGACTTGACGTGTCTTCCGCAGAAGCTAAAACTGCACCGCAAAAGCGGTTCCGCATGTGCGGATAGGGGTTCGCAGGTACGAAAAGCCTGGACAGAATATTAAAAATAAGGGTCCGCGATTTTGGCTTCATTTCTAACATTTCCAACACTGGTTGAGGCGATGTTTGAGCGAGAATTCACGGAAAATCTTGAGGTAAGTCACTTGTGATCATTGTTAGTCAATAATATTGGATTATCATTGAGTATCTCGATTAGATTACATGTGTTTTTTTAGGTGAAATTAGAGGATTTGGGCTTAGAGATTTCAAAATAAGAATTTGAGATTTGGAGGTCGAGTTGATATCGGAATTTGGTATGGCTGGACTCGTGGTTGAATGGGCGTTTATATTTTATAACTTTTATTGGGTTCCGAGATGTGGGCTCCACGTGCGATTTTTGAGTTAAATTTTAGATTTTTGTTGGAAAATTAGTATTTTCATATGAAATTAATTTCAATAAATTGTATTGACTGAATCGAATTAATTATGACTAGATTCAAGGATTTCGGAGACCAATTCGGGAGGGAAGGGTATAACGGAGTAAGAAATTACATGGTTTGACTTAAGTAACACTTCTAAACTTGGTTCTGAGGGTATGAATCCCCAAATTTAGTGTTATATAAATTGTTTGGAGGTAATGCATACGATAGGTGACGAGTGTGTGGACGTGCACCATAGAAATTGTGACTTGAATAAATCTTGCGAAGTTTTAAAATTAAAGAGTCATGTTATTATTCACATATTCTCCACGTGTTAGAAAATTGAGCTGAGACTCGTATTAAAGATCATGATTAGGCTACGTGCCGATATTTTGGGACCCGCAGGGTCGTGTTGCTGTTAAATTTAATTGTTTTAAAATGTATATTTCATACTCAATCATGTTCATAAATTGTGAGGATATTTATGGGATCGAGGTTGCCCGCCTACAGCAGGCCATATCGGTTTTATATATTATTATTATTATTATTATATAAACGGGTTGTCCGCCTGCAACAGGCCTTATAGGTTTTATCATTATATGGATCGGGGCTGCCTGCTTGCAGTAGGCCATATCGGCTTTATATTATGCTTGGGCTGAATGAGCCCCTCCGGAGTCTGCACCCCCCCACAGTGAGCATAGATGATTTATATACGGGATGGACTTCCTAGGGCATGGACTTGCCTTACTTATTTATATTTGTGATAAATTTTCATGGACATAGATCTTGTCCGAATCATTTACATTTGGGGATAAATTACCCAGGGCTGGATTGGCTTTATACGGTACTGAGTGATTGATTGTCAGTCGATGCATATATATATGGGATGAAATATCCCTAGGCTGGATTGACCATAAACAGTACCGAGTGATTAGTGATCGTGAGTACACGGGGTTTTTCACTGATATGTCATATTCCTCATATCATGCAATATTAATCTATCTTACTTGTACTGAGTTTAACTGTCGAACTTGAAAACATGCCTATATTTCTATACTGTTATTTCTATACTGAACTATACCTGTGGAGCTCGGTACTACTTTCAGCCCAAAGGCTAGTCTTGTTACTTATTGAGTTGGTTGTACTCATACTACACTCTGCACCTCGTGTGCAGATCCAGGTACTTTCGGACACGGCAACTGTTAGATTTCAGGGTGCTATCAACCGGAGACTATCAAGGTAGCTGTCTGGCATCCGCTGACCTTGACTCTCTTTCTTTCAGTTAATGTACTGTTCTATATTTTCAGACAATATTTTTTTATCAGTCAGACTTTGTTATCATTTAGATGCTCATGTACTCAGTGACACCGGGTTTTGAGACTGTTTTATATTCGTATTTGTGAGATTTTTCTGTTAAAAATAAATATTATGTTTTCAAACTTAAGAGATTATGCGATTTATTGAGGTTATCGGCTTGCCTAGTATTGAGATAGGTGCCATTACGACATGTGAATTTTGGGTTGTGATATTATCCTTTATCATTCGTACCAAACGAGCTCTTGGTTTGTAAATGACGTAACTCACAGTGAAGAAACACATATCCATATGAAAAGAAAACTATACACGATTAAGAATAAATAAAAAATTAAATTAGATTATTTTCGTGTATAATACAACAACAACAACAACAAGATATCCTGTATTATCCCACACCGTGGGGTATGAGGAGGGTAGTGAGTACGTAGACTCTACCCTTACTTTGTGAGAATAGAGAAGATGTTTCCAATAGACCATCGACTTAGGAAAGCATAAGCCCACATTAATGAAAATATAGACAAGAAGGGACAGTACCAAAAAGTCATATAAAAGAAGAATAAAAACAACAAGATAGTAAAGTGATCAACAATGAAAGAAAACAACGGTTAGTCATAAAAACCTACTATCAACGAAAAGCGAGACTGCGTGCCAATATTACTGTTATGAACACAATAGACTACCTACTCTATTATTCTAATCATCGACCTCCATACATTTCTATCAAGGGTCATGTCCTCGGCCAGCTGAAGTTGCGCCATGTCTTGCCTAATCACCTCTCCCCACCTTTTATTTGGTTAGCTAAAGCTGTGCCATGTAAAAAAATATATTATTATTTTTGAATAAAGTAAAAATTATCACATAAAATAAAATAGGGAGTAAAAATTGTACTTATTGGTACTACGTATAATTTTTAAATTAATAATTAAACTAGTCACGAGGCCTTTTACCTAGGGAAGGTTTTAGGAGCTAATGTTGTCAGCCGTATATTCTTGACTTAAGCGCGTGGATAGGCATCCTTACGCTTTCTCACTTGTACAATAGTCTTGCTTGACAGCATAATCCCCACCTTTATTTATTTTTTGTTAAATTTATTTTTTGAAGATATCTTATACTAATACAATTCATCGTTGTTAAATAATGGAGTAGATCACATATCATATATGCATATCAGTAATGCAATTTATAATTTCAATTTCCATTGACTAAACTAATCCATTATTTTGATTGTACGTTGGAAAAATAAGTCTATTTGCAAATAGATGGACCTAAAAGTAGATCGATTTCTGATCTTAATTTGCAATAGTGCGCATAACAAATAGAGTTTTTTTTTTGTTGCTATGAACAAATAGAGTTTTTGTTCTTAGTACATAACAAATATATGTATGACATTGTAAATGTTAATATTAGGTGAGCCTAAATTCGCTTTTCTCTGAATATGTTATAAAATCATAACGGTTCAATTTGTAATTCGCATAAATCACACAGTGAATTAGTTTTGGTAATATAATTTAATAAAATATTGTATAAAATGGTTTAGTCATCCTTACGAGTCAAATAGAAGGAAAAAAATCTTGTTTTTCCACACTATTACAAAAACATTTCAAGTATTTTGAAGATTAAAACAAATTGAAAGTAAAACGTTTAGTGCAAAAACAAGTTACGCTTCTGACTTTAGAAAAAGGTAGGTAATATAGTGAAAAGGCAAATAGCTTGAGATTTGTGTACTTTTAGTCTCAAGGCAATACAAAAAGCGCCCATTACGCTGAATTATTTCAATAAAAAGACTCTTTGTGAAAAGCTGGTTATCAATTCTAGGATAACCCCATCCAACTTGTGTTTCCAGCTTCCACTCTGAAGAAAACAAGAGAAAAGAAACAAAAAGACAACTCCACTTTCTTTTCTAACTTTCTATGGCATCAGCCATCAGATTTGGCCTTTGCATTTTGTTACCGTTTCCTTAACGCTAGTGTATGACTTAAAGTCTGAGTTTCTTACGCACAATTGTCAATTTGATAGTTAAATAGTTAAACGGTTTAGAGGTTACAAGTCAAATAGTAGTTCATAAATTTGGACTCATAATCAATCATATTATTAAGCTAGCGTTTGGACATAAATTTTGTTGTAATTTGAAGAAAATGAGTTTTTAAAGTTATGTTAAAAAATAATTTTTGAAAGTTGAATTTGTGTTTGTACATGTATTTTATTTGAAAAAAAACTTGAAGTCTTATAAGTGGAATAAAAAATTCACCAAAAACGAAAAAAATTATTCTTATTACATGAACAAATAATATTTTCCATTTTATTTTTAAAAAAAAAAGAATTGCCAAAATTCATGGCCAAATGGGAGCTAAGTACTTCATTTACTATTTGACTAGTAGAAGAGATAAATTTTTCAGTCTGAAGTTCATTGACAAGGAAACCAAGCATCTTGATTTCAATTTGAACAAATAAATTCACATTCTAAAATGTTAAAGAAGTTTTCAACATTGGTGTGCCAAAAGAGAGCCAATGTATTAAGCAGAATAAGACATAGTATATTTGTGGAGTGATATTGTCAAAACTAGTCCAAAAATTTACTATAGTTTGTTATTTATTTTTTAGCCACACTATACACTCATGTGTCAGTCACGCTCGAGGAAGGGACGTTAATATGTAAAAGATTCAAATCTTTTCTGTACTTTGGACGTTTTCTTAAATGATGAAAGTTTAGAATCGAGGAAAAAAAGATTAAAAGAAGTTTGAAATGACTTAAAGAAAGGGCTTTGGTAATTGAGCACGAAAAGTGAATAGAACTGGCAAGTAAAAGAAAGGAAGTGATGATGGTGTCGCAAATCCATTCTCTTTCTGTTTCTTCTATTTTAACTAGGAACAACTATTCCTGGGAATTTTGTTAACCTTGTTAAATCATCTGCATCTTAAGTTTTGTGATCTAAAATTTGGCTGTATTTGATAATGTGTATTTTGACAATGGCAGCAGAAACATAACTTGTATAGCTGTACCCAAAAACTTTAGGAAATAAGGGTCAGGGCTAACATTTTTTCCACTATTTTATTTTAATTATTTTTTTAATTTTATTTTTCCACTAATTAAATGTGAATTCACCAAATAAAAGTATGAAGGAGTTCTGTGAAAATTAGCTTATTTTGAGGAGTATTTTTTCCGTAAAGTACTTTTTAGTGAGAAATAATTTATATTCGACTAATTAATTTAAAAATCACATCTTTTAAAAAGTACTTCTACGTGCATTTTTCTCAAAAGTGTTCTTTAAAAAAATAATTTTGGAAAGAACCAACTTTTTTTCTATTTTTTAAAAACTGCTTCTGTTTCTACTCTAGAACAATTTTTTTTCTTCCAGCGGCTTGACCAAACACTTAATTTTGGAAAAAAAATACTTTAGTCAAAAAATCAATTTTAGCCCAAAAGAAACTTGGCGAAATTGACTAATAATACCCACTTGACACAACAGTTCAACTACAACTAATCTCTACTCGTCGGAATCATCAAATGTAGCTAATGATGATTTTCAAGAACAACATAAAATGAAATTCAAAGGAAAACAACATTAGAAAAATCAGGCTTTATCAAAGATGGACCACAATGTCAAGAAAAATAATTTGAAGTAGAACATGATTGAGTAGCCATTTGATTCAACTTTTGAAACAAGTCCAAAACAGAACAAGGCAAATATACTTCTGTAGCTACTGATGTATCAAGTCATCAACCACTTACATGTGCTAAGATATAAAGAAGATTCCACCTTGGAAAATCATATACTAGAATGGAGAAAACATTGATTGCTTCAATCATACGAGTAGCTTTGTCTTTTACCATAATTGTTTATTCCAACTACATACCTTTTTACTCTCATTAATAATGGATATTAAAATTAGAAAATAATGGTAATTTTTATGCTATTCTTTGTGGTGAAAGTTTTAATTTCATGCAAGATATAATTGATTTTTAAGTGCCTCTTCAAGATTTGTTCTTGTAAAGAAGACCAATGGCATTAAAACTTGTAAAACAAATATGTTGAAAATTCTTCTCAACATCCCACCTTACGGAATGGAGAGATTAGTTATTCCCTTGGATTATAGAAGACTTAATCTTGCCACACTAAAAAGAATTGAAGGCTACACTAAGAAATTGGAAGTTTCTCTTCGATCACTCAAAAGATAAATTAAAAATTAAGAAGAAACTTTCACTAGGCCAAAGCAGCTAGATTGCTTACAAATTAGTTTCCTCGCTACCAAAATTGGAAACACATAAAACTGTTGAAACTTGAAAACAAAAACGGTCAAAGATCACTTTTAGCCCGGAGTCAAAATTATTTAATATTCGATCGCCACAAAAGTAAATAATATATATATATATATATATATATTTATCGGCTATTATTTGATAGCTAATAATAGCAGTTATACGGTGTTATTTTCGCAACAAAAAATAGTAAAAATTCTTGTTCACATTTGAGGAGCTTACGGCCCAAAATTCTGGGATTTCTGAGAGCCCAATTCATCCGAAACACAAAATTAAACGGCCCATAAAAGCAGTTCATCTCAGTGGACCAAAAAGTAGTTGAGATAAACAAGCATCTTAGTGGTGCGTTCGAATTGGGACAAGTGCATAGATAAGTATTTTCAAAGATGTTATTAGGAGATTATTCAATACTTATTTTGTTTTTAATTTTTAAACTTAAAATGTTAAATTCAGGACAATTCAGAATATTTTTATCCTGAAAAATTAAACAGGAAAACTGAAATTCAGGACGAACTGGCTAATTCCTAAACAACAGCCCTCTAGATCTAATGGCTACGAGATGTCATTTTTACATTCGAATTCTATTAGTTGTTCAAACACTTTCGTGTGCAGAATAACGAGATTAGCCCCATTTATTTTGAAAAAAAGAAAAGAAAAGAAAAGAAAAATCAAATCAAAGCAAAGAGAACTGGAAGGATCGCATGTATATAATTATGTATCAAATAAACACAGTGGTGAAAAAAAAAAACAGCTGAAGTATTAACTAATAAGTTAGTTTGATGGATGAAATATGGCATTTAATTTAAAAAAAGCTTGATTAGCTAACAATCTAGTTCTTGCATTTTGTGAAAGCTGTTCAAGAAATCATTAGTGAAATTGTGCCAAACATTTCTGAACATCCAAGAATAGAACTAGACATGACTAGTACTGGTGCACATATAATAGTGGTGCAAGATTTTCCTACGTTGGAAGTATCAATTTAAATTGAAAATGGTAATGAAATATTTTACAAAAACATATAGGGAGCAAAACTAATTTGGTAAAGCAACTCTTGAAAGCTTGAGAGTTTGTGTGTGGTTGGGGCAGATGCGGAGTTAGGATTTGAAGCTTATGGATTCAGGATCCTAATCCTTTTAAGTTACTGAGTTCTAAATTAATAATTTTGTATATATTCAATAGATTTTTAAAACAAATACATGAATTGGACCAAAACAACTGGGTTCGGCCGAATCCATACTTGATGGGCTAGCTCCGTCCCTGGTTGGGAGTGTAGTTGGCAACCCCACCAGCACCCTGCACACAATAACAATATTAATTACAGTAAAATAGAAACGCAAGCTGTTGAATATATAAGCAATTAAGCATGACGACATTGTAAAGTAAAGCCTACTACCGGAGCTAGTTAAGAAGTGCGCTATCAGTTCATTAAAAATGCAATTCTGTATTATTTTTCTTCAATTATGATGCCAGTATCTCCGCCACCAAATCCAGAGAGAAGGATATGGTTTTCTATAAGTCAATAATCTCTCCTGTTTAACACTGTTTGGAAAATAAATAATTTTTTCATTGACTACATGTGTTACTACAAAATAATTGTGATTAATATTACTCTTAATGCAGTTTTAATTTAAATATGTAATTTTTTTTTGTAATAATAAGAAATGAATATTATTGAAATTCACTTAAAATATTAGTACTATAAATTAACGAGGAAGGATACTGATCTTGTATTGAGCTAAGCAAATTCACAATATATATATATATATATATATATATATATATATATATATATATATATATATATATATATATATATATATATATATAGCATGTTAAGAGTTTTGATTGCAATTTGCGAGGGCGGCGTTAAGATAAGGTAATACGGTCAATGTGAAAACTTAAAAGCATGTAATATAACCATATATAATCACCCTCCTATACCCCC
Organism: Nicotiana tomentosiformis; assembly: GCF_000390325.3. Taxonomy (NCBI): domain Eukaryota; kingdom Viridiplantae; phylum Streptophyta; class Magnoliopsida; order Solanales; family Solanaceae; genus Nicotiana; species Nicotiana tomentosiformis. The sequence goes on from NC_090818.1 coordinate 20,556,537, forward strand.
AAAGTTTTCACCCTACCACCCCGCAATATAAATCAAAAAGAAAAAAAGGGATAATGATATGAAGCTTAAATTAAAGGAAAAAGGTGCAAGTCCCCCTTTTGTATTTAATTTTGAAGATAAAATATTGTCTAATAAATTTCTTTGATATTACCTAGTGTTACCTTATTTTGGATTGAATATCCATTCTAATACTCGTTAGTTTCAAAATTTCACGTTTAATATAAGTGAATTCCTGTGCCAAGCGACTTAATTTCATGAAAACAATCATGGTATTCCAGGATTTAATCATGTCAAAGAGACATCAATTATTCTCATTGTGTCTCTTACCAATCATTGAATTAGAGAACATTATGATCCTTCAGAGCTATAGAATGTGTGTGGACGCTAATTATAGATGACTATATGAACAGTATTGATTTCTTAGTAAAACTTGAGTCAATCTTTGCGTCTCTCATCGCAAAAGTATTGCTGTTAGAATTTGTACCATAAAAAAAGCTCAATCTATACTCGTTTTCTTCTCCATCACATGCTTCTCATCAGAAAAAGTGTATGCCGAGACAAAATTGCACTTTTTAGGGTATTCAAACTCTAAAAAAATATATTTGAATTTTGGTTCTAATTAATTTAGGAGTGTACCGTTTCTTTACTTAAGCTACAAGGGGCTCCTCGAGAACAATAACAACAACAGACCCAGTATATTCCCTACCCAATGAAGTTAGAGAGGTTATTTTCAAAAGACCCTCAACTACTCGACAAGCATACACACAAATTAAAATGTAGTTTCTAGCTATTTTCTGTTTTCTTGACTCAAGCAAATGAGTAATTTGCCGAATGATTTTACGTGTCACAACTTTTAGGGACGTTCCAGAAACAAATCATTAATAGAAATAGCGGACACATGAAACACGAGAAAATAACTACATCTTGTCAATGGTTAGTGACATGACTTCCCTCAATATTAGGGCAAATGAGGGACATGAGCAACGAAATAACCAAAATAATGTTAGTTGTAACAATTATCCTTGTAAAAGGAATGATGTAGGATTCAGTTATAGGAAGGATTGCATTATAGTAAATATATTTAAGCACTGCATTTATACATGCTCCAAATGATCGAAAGATAGATTAACGACAGATTTTGCCCTCTCAACTATTTTATAGGCGGACCTCAATTTTCCAAACAGTAACCTTAAATCATTGTTATGTCGTATCTGGCCTCCCCCCGCCCCCCAGCCGGCGTAAATTTTGCTTAATCCACATGCTAAGTAAGTTTACCAGATATCTATGTGGAATTAAACTTGTGGACCACGAAATGGCCTGAAGGAGCTTAGCCACCATTTAGAAACTTTTTCCAAATAAACTAACGGAGAAAAACATAACCTAAAAAGTTGTTTTCCCCTTTTAATGGAAAATATTTTGCAAGGAAAGCATTTCCTATTGTTTGGTTGTCAGATAATGATTTAACTTTTGGAAGAAAATTATCTTGAAAATGTTTTATTTTAACGGAGAAAAACACCCGCTTGGTTTTTTTACCAGAGTGGAATTTCACGCAGCCATCTCTAGTCTAAAGTCTGAATTAATAAGTTATAAGTACGGAGTAGTACATTTGGTGTTTGGTAAACATTTTCATGTTTGACTCGACAATGGAGCTGGGTATGAAAACTATAGTTTGACATTCTATAGGCTCAAAACAAATCTTCCCAGTATCACTCGTATATTTTTGGTTTAATTTCCTTTCTTTCACTTGTTCTTTTCTTTTCCTTTTCCTTTTCCTTTTCTTTTTCCTTTTCCTTTCTCCTTTGTCCAAAATCAGATAGGAGCGATAAATTACTTGCTGCATAATGGAGGAGTTCTGTTTGACATAAAGCTTAAGAGAACATAGTTTTTGCAGACTCCAAATATTAAAGAATATAATATGCTGAAAACTCTCTTTTCTCTCGTCTGAATATTGTTTTATCTTCTTTTTATTTTTATCTATATTTTCTGATGAATAATAGAAGACATTATTAATGAATATGAAGTCAAAGTTAATATTAAGCAAAAGTGTAAAACTGTAAGCTAATGGATGGAGTATCTATAGTAAATCCTTTAGGTAAACTCAGGGCTCGAGATGTTTAATTGTATGTTCTTAACATAAAAGAAGATTATTTACTCATAATATCACGGATCTATTTATGCTTCAGCTGACTCAAACCAATAAACTAAAGTCCGAAGCTACGAATAGAAAATCTAATTGAATTGGAAGTAAGAAAACGCATTAACATGCCGTACTTCCGTGTAGCAAAAACAAATCATATAAAATAATAAAATCACTAGAGTTGGTTTTTTCTAGGTACATAATTTTGATTTCTATAGTTTAAAAGACAACACTGGAAAAGAACGAATAAAGAATACTTAGAGAAGCAAGATGAGAGGGAAAGGAAATCCTCAAACTCAAACTTTATGTCCACCGGTTACATTGAAAAAAAAGAATGATAATAAGACAACAAACAACTGGTATGTATAAATAAAAAAAACTGCAAAACAAAATCCACCTAACAATACAAATTACTATAGAATTTGAATGGATCACCAACTAAAAAATGTAACAACTGTTCCATCCAAATGTCCCTAGAGAAGAAAACCACAACAATCACGAAAAAGAGAAACAAAGTTTCGGACGGTATCGGTATTTACATAAAATCATCAAAATTTAAACTCGCTGGGATTTCGAATTTCATTAAATTACTGCAGTAGCTCTCTTTCTCATCTTCTGTGCTAGACAAAGGCGTCGACAACACTGAATCTAAGCTGATATTCTGATTGCTGCTGTTGTTAAGTGATTGGAAAGTTGAATTATCAGAAGTATCAGAAGCACAATAACCATAGTTTTGCGGAGGTAGCATTTGGTCATTCATCAAATAGGATTCCACGTGTCCTAATTGCATGGGCTGTGAAGATGAACAAGGAACATTTGATGGGGTACTGAAAGTTGGTATTTCTGGAATCTGATTTTGGAATTGATTATTAGGTTGGAAATTTTGAAGCTGATTTTGCATTGGGGCATTCAATAATTGATTTTCTTGAAGCTTTTGTAGCAATAATTCAGACCCTTCAAGATTTTGAAGTTGAGTGTTCAACAATTGATTTTCTTGAAGTTTTTGTAATAACAATTCAGGGCTTTCATTTTGTGATGCCAAAAGAGTAGTTGCAATTCTGAAGATCTCAGGGTTTATAAGTGCTTGTAACCCAAGTAAACTCGAAAGGTTAAATTGAGTTGAATTTAGAAGGGATGATAAGTCTAATAAATCAAGACGAGGACTATGAGTAACTGGATCAATACCACTCCTTAGAAGCCTTTTTCTTATGTGAGTATTCCAATAATTCTTGATTTCATTGTCTGTTCTTCCTGGCAAACGAGCCGCTATAGCTGACCACCTAAGCACAAACGTAAAACAAACATATAAATATTAAGTATATTGCAGTAAAGAAAAAAAATAGCAATGACTAAAAATCATAAAAAAGAAAAGAATGATAGTTATAGTTTCTTGTTTCTTACTTGTTGCCAAGAACACTGTGAAGTTGGATAATAGTTTCTTCTTCTTCAAATGAGAAACGTCCCCTCTTAATATCAGGCCTTAAATAATTCGTCCAACGAAGACGACAACTCTTTCCACACCTTTGAAGTCCTGCAAATTTGTTTTAAAAAATATTTATAACCTAGCACCATATTCATAAAATATATGGCAAAACACTAAATTTTCTAACTTGAAGAAAAATTTGGGATGAATAAAATATATACCAGCATTCTTAGGAAGGGTTCGCCAATTTCCAGGACCATGAATTTGAATATATTGGATAAGTTTATGATCTTCTTCTGTTGTCCATGGACCTTTCTTTAGTCCATTTTTATCACAACAAGGTGATCTTCCCATTGTTTTTTTTTCCTCTCTCTAGTTGTTATGAAGCTGATTAATTTAGAAGGTTGGATTTTGGAAGTGTTCGAATAAAGAAACTCAAGTTTTCTAGTAAAGAAGAACTTTTGAGAATAAAAGTGAACTTGTAGGACCTTAATAGGATAATGTCCCATATTTATAGCAAAGAAAATAGATTGAAGTCAATAGTATTTGGCGCCGGCCTCGTTTTATGTCAATGCCTCAATCTCTTTGTCCGCTGTCATTTGAGGGTGAAATGTACAAAAGTTACTTGGGGAAATAAAATATGGAAAAATAAATATTGGTATATTCTTTCGTCAACTGTAAAATTATTTGGACTTTATCTGTAAAAAGAAAATGTGAATTTTTTTGGATGAGTGAATTGGGACAGGTGGCAACCAATTAGTGGTTTTGACCTTTACATCAAAGTCTTCAAACCGAGAATTATTAGTCGGTATGGTAGTTAGGTTTCTCCTACCAATTAAAGATTGTCAAGGTTTCATTTGTTTCAGTGTTTTTGCTTCTTTGTAACAAAAATATAACTTTTGAATTCAAATTCTTAGATATGCATAGTCCACATAAAATCTCATAAATTACGTAGGCTATCATCAGCGTATCTGCTCGAGTTCAGTTAGTCCTCTTCGTGTCACTTTTTAGAAGCTTAATCTCGGAGACAAAGTTTTGATAATTAATTAAGTGAAATAAAATATACTACAGTCATTGTATTCTTTGACATGCATCCCCTGAGGAAGCCAGTATATAAGCTTAGAGATAATATAGTAGCGATATATATATATATATATATATATATATATATATATATATATATACCTCAATGTACATTATTTGAGGATCTAGATATATGATTAAAAAACAGATATACAGTCCAACAAAATAATGTACATTAGACAATAACAACAACAACACAATAAACTCAGGTGTAATCCCACAAGTCAAGTATGAAGAGGATTGTATATACGTAAACCTTACATTTACCTTGTGTAGGTAGAGATACTGTTTCTGATAGATCATCGTGGAGTAAATAATGCATATTAGTCAGAATGTGCAATGTAGGATGTCCTTTAAATTAACTAATAAATTAATATCTCGCTTCTATATATTGTAATATGTATACCTAAAGAACTTTTTAAGGAAATTGTCACATAGTTCAGTAATTGAACTTCTAATAATGGTTATGTCGGGTTAACCTTTTTGTTAAACTTTTCTTATTAATCATTAGTGAGAAAGCTATATTTGTTTTTTTTTTCTCTTCTTAAAAATTTCATTTTGCAATTAGATGTCCAAAATGGAGAAAACTCAGCTCACAAGTTTCCTGAGTAGAAGGATTGAACAAGTATTTTGCAAGCATAAAGGTCAACTATAATACTGCAAAGGACGGTACAGATCTAGAAAATGTAATACAACAAGCTAGGGGGCACGATTTTCACAAGAACCATTTTTTCCCCAAGGTCATTTTTAATCAGGAAAAAAAAAACTTTATGAGGAAATGTTTGTTTTTACATAACTTTTTTCTTAAAAAAACGTGTGTTTATGTAATAGACGCTAAGTTAGAGATGTCTAGTTTGAGGACCTTGTCATTAGGTCAGCCCAATTCAAGACCATACACGTAGCTTAGGGACAAGTGTCAATTTTGATTTATGTTAAATGATATAGTAGCATTTTAGCAAGTCAAGAAGGATCCTTATATGGTCTGACCCCTCACTGTACCAAAGCTGATTTTATTAATCAGATAAAAAGCAGCAGCCTCACAAATCACAACTACCGATTACAGATGGCCCCAGCGTGGACATTTTTAGTTATTGACAATGTTTTACACGCCAACTTCTACCTTGAAATCTCACTTGCTTAACAACATCGACCATGTACTACGTAGAATGCTTTGGCATATTCACAATAATTCAAATTTTAAGAAGTGCAAATTTGTAAATTAATATTCTTCCATTTTTCTTTTCAATATATACATTCGACTTTTTAAGAAAAGATACTAGTTTTAATAAATTAATGATAGGATAGTAAAAAAAATTCATACACCTTTAATGTACAAACTATCATAAGCGCTTGTTGTGTTTGAAAATTCAAAAGAAGAAATAAGAACAAGAACAAGACTACAAGGAAAAAAGGTGTCTATGATAGAAAAATATAAACAAATTAAACCAGTGAAGTGAAATCGGTTCAAAATTGATTCTGACTCTCTTACAACAATTAGAAGACTGTTGGAATATATAATGACATATTGTACATAGAACAAGACATATATAAACTTAATTAATCATTTATAAATTTGAATTTTTGTTTAGCGATCAGCCATTTTCAATTTGACCTTTCTCGTGGAGATTTGCAAATTATTCTGTAGAAAGAAGACTAAAAAAAAAGAACAAGAAGTTAAAATGTAATAATTGCTGATCAATTTCAGGTTGCTTCATCAAAAAGAAAAAAGTAGCACGATACACAAAGTATCCTATATTCACACAAGGTTCTCGGAAGGGCCACACCCTAAGGGGTATGATGTAATTAGCTTACTCTAATGCAAGCATTATTGGCTACTTCCAACGCTCGAACCCATGATTTATAAGTCACACGAAAATAATTTTACTATTGCTCCAAGGCCAGTGGCGGACGCACGTGGTGGCAAGCGAGTTCAACTGAACTCACTTCATAAAAAATAATATTGTGTATATGTATAAATTAAGATTAAAGTTGCGTAAATTTTGTATAAATATTTTATTTGAACCGACTTGACAACTATTATTTTATGACTAAAGTTATGTATTTCTGAGATTGAACCCGCTTGCACAAAATTCTGGGTCCGCCACTGTCCAAGTCCCCATCGAGTTGCTTCGTCAAAAGAAATAAATGAAAAGGCCGAAGTTATTTCGGCTGAAAAGTGTTAGCTTGTCTTGTGTAGCATTAATTTCGGCTGAAAGATACCCCTTCTAATTAATACTTATATACAATAGAACCAGAAGGCAAGAAAATATGGTCTTTTTTCCACTGTAGCAGTCCAGCAGGTAATGCTTTGGGGCTCACTCTAAAACCTCTCCTAAAGCAGCCTAAAATTCAAAGTCGCTGAGTTTCTGGTATTTGATTCATCAAACTTTTAGCTAACGAAACAAATTCGTCAAATACTTCCTTCTCCTAGTAATACAAGCATTTCAGCAAATCCAAAGTCAGAAAACATTTTAGGATTGCTTAATTGCCTTGTCTACCTCTTTTTCCACTTCATTTATTATACTACTTTGTTCTAGAAGAAACACTGCGTAATTTTATCTCCAACTTACTAGTACAATATTTAGCTGTAATTTTTGAAATATTACGTATGCGTAGGGAGCAGAAAGAGGAAATAGCATTAGTACGTATTACTGGCAAATTAATATTCTAATGAGATGATAATCTTCATCTTTTGTTCCCTGTTTGGTGTCTATGGGACAACTCAATCTCATCAACTGCTAAAATAATATTAATCATGAAATCCTTGAGAAAACCACAGTACTAATTAACAAGATAATGGAGATTATCTCGATCGAAACTTGCCACCTGTCTCTATTAATTTGACTATTATATATTAAAAAAGGCAAAGTTTCAAAGAAAAACTCCGTACTTTGTTCTAGCTAAGCCGTCGCATGTTCGCTAATCTTTGTTTAAGAGTAAAAATCATCTTGTAATTCGTCACCATTAGAAAAAATAGCTTTATTAGCATGGCAAAAATTCTTGGATTTACTAATTAACACAAAAAATATATCTCCTCCAGTACTGACTTGTCACAAATTTAGGGCTTGCTTATGGGGAACTTGCCCTAAATAGCTACCACGTCATTAGAGTTGACCTCTTCACCCCCTTCCCCCGTCCACAAACGGAAAATAACAATTTGTTGTTATGTGAATGTCGTTATTTATTGTTGAGAGGTGTTCAATGGCCCTCAACAAACTTTGAATTATATAATGCTTCTTTTTTTCTTCATTATCTCCAACACCAATTATTTAATTTGTACGAGTTAATATTGTTCAATATAGAGTGTGAAACTGATACGAAATCAAAAGCATGTGGACGCTGCTTAAGTTAGTGTGATCATGCATATTTGTTTAATTGCCATATGTATTATATCCATGCAACTCGTTATGACACACAAATCAAATATATATTTCATGTTTAGGATAAAATTATTTTACAAAAAGGTGGCTGATGATGTATTTAAGATTATAAATTGGAGAAAATTAGTAGTAGTAATTTGTTGAGCTCATAAGGTGTTGAAATTTCTTGTACGTGGTTAAGCTTCGTGCAGACTCGTGTATAGTTGCAAAGTGACATCACAGGAAGGAGCATGCATGTCATTCGGTCAACATATCCAGATGTTTCTGTAGCAATCCGTGGACCCCACTCTTTTCTTCGTTTTTTTTTTGGGGGGGGGGGGGGGGGGGAACTGTTGGGGCTGGGACCAGCAAATATTTTGTAATTGATTCAAATAAAGAAACTTATGTTCTCTGTGGGAAAGGATTAATCAATAATAGGACACTAAAACATAGATAAAAGGGAAAGAAAGACAACCAGCGAAGGGACAAAGAGTGTGTCGGAAATATTGAATAGTTTTGTATTTCTAATCACATCCTTTGTAGCTTCGCTTTAACGACTTTGTAGCTTAGCTGTAAACGACTTGTACCTTGAGCAGCAGAGGCGTATTGAAGTAGAGGGGTATGAGTTCACGTGAACCTATATTCCTCTCCCTAAATCATGTATAATAATATTATATTTCTTCAAAATTGCTTAAATATATGTGCATGAACTCATGCTAAAGACGATTATGGTACAATTATTATTGGGTACACCTCTACATGTGAAATTGACAGTTCAAATCTCACTCTGAGCGGTCTTGTTTTCTGTACGGAGTATATATATATAAGTGAAAATTTTTAGAATTTCAAAAAGAATATAATTTGAACCTATAATTTTAAAAGTGTAATAGGTCATGGTAAAAAACTAAAGTTAAACCAGTCAAATATAAATTCTAAATTCACCTTTTCACAATAGTGCACCCATCATTTTGAAATCCTGAATCCGCTTCTACTTGAGGCAAGCTCTATGTGAAATAAAGATGGTCATTAAAGTAGGGGCAACTTAACTTTAATTTGTCATGTTCAGTGTGTATAAACTGTATGCCACCACTGTACGAAAGTTACCAATTTCAGAATACACAAGTTATATATGTAGTACTGGAGAGCTCAACCCAGAAGGATATATGTCCTGGTGTGGAGCTATGTTAACCTAAAATCTAAATCAAATTATTAGACTAAGCAATTAAATTTATGAAATTAAGCCATAAATAATCTCATTAAACCAAGGTAACTGAACCTTTGTTGACACGATTATAAGCAAAATAACGTAATAAAGTTGATAAACTAAACAAGTTAACGAAATAAATTAAGAAAGAGAGAGATTCTTACTCAGTGTCCTGGGTTGATTGATGACCAAAGAATAGTAAAAGTAAGCATAAAACTTGCTAGAATTTATGTGTAGTAATCGTGTATGTGAATCAGAATGTATTACAACGATGGGAAAAAGGGATATTTATAGGTTAAGCAAATTGTAACCGTTCTGCGAATTCTTCCTGCCTGTTACAAGCATAACAAACATATCTCATACGTGTTTAATGCGAAATTTCGAACATCTCGGGTTATCACTACAATAAATTTGATTATCAGTGATGAATTATTTTATCACCTATAATTCACTTTTCGTCACTAAAAATTTTTTGTGACGAAATTTTTTTATCAATATTTCGTCTCTAAAACACCGTCACTAATAATATACAAAGGCAACTTTGTGTTTCGTCGCCAAATGATAATATATTAAAGACGGAATCTTTTTTCATCCCCAAATATGTAATATTATGACGGATTTATTTGTCATAAAAAGTACAAAAAAATCATACTTAATAGTATGATTTCGTCACTAAAAAATGCATTAGTATCAACGAAACTGCCTCGTCGCTAAATATTTAATTTAATTGGTGACGACGTCAAATGTCTCTAAAGCTATGTGTGTTTCGTAGTTGAAAAACCGTAATTTTGTCACTAAAGACTACCTTTTATCTACAAAAAAATATTTTGTCCCTAAATATAATTATAATTTTGTAGTTAAAACTATCATCTCGTCACTAAAAAAAATATTTTTATCGACAAAACAAAGTTGTCACTATAATTATCATGATTAGTGACAATTAAAATTGTTGAAAAATACAAAGTTGATTCGTAGTCAATAAAAAGATGATTTTGGGACATATATTATTTTTGTCACTAGATATAGTGAATTTATGACGAACTTAATTTGTTTCGTGACGTAAATGCGATATTCCTAAAAATTATACAAAAGTGAACTTTTTTGTCACTAATAACAAATGTTTGATGACGTTTATATTCGTATTTGTTTTAGATTGGCGTTATACAAATTTGAAATAACATAATAACAGAAAAATAAAAACAATCAAAGGTAATAACAAAAATATTCACCATTGATCATACAACTAATATTAAAACCATATAAAGATAAAAGCTCCTTAAATTAAAAGAAACATAATTAAAGTAAATATGTCCAACATAAAAGTCTAACTGAGAATTGAGATATACTAAATATTACTCCTAAACTAAAACTGAGAAGTGGAGGAATGCAATGACACTTCACTTGCAATTAGTCTTGATCCAATATTTACCTTCATATACCTGTATAAAAGATAGAGAAAAAATTAAGATTTAATTTAATACTTTATGGTATCATGGTATAAATAAAATATAATTGGTATAAACTACGACTTCTTGTTAAATGTAGAGTTTAATTGGTGAAACAAATAACTGAATTGTGATACAAAAAAATAAAAATGAGAAAAAGAATAAATAGTGTGAAGTTTAGTGTACCAAAAGTTGATAATCTGGTGGAGCTTAATCTTCGCTGTATCATAAAAAAAGCATTCGAACTTAGATGCTAAAAGAATTATAATTGAATTTATCATTTAAAGATGTGGTACTTCTAACCTTGATGGTGATGAGCCAATAAAATGACGCTGCATTTGGTTTAATATCTCCTCTTGGCGTGCCCGTACAGTACCCAACTCAGAAGTTAATGTTTGTATCTGTATCTACTGATTTGCTACCTCAATTTCAGTTGCATTCAAATATTCTTGTAAACCATGTTGGGCGGTAGCAGCATCCTCTTTTGCCCTCCTAAGAGAGTCCTCTAATTCTGCTGTCCTCCTTTTTGTTGTTGTAGTTGTAATAGGCTTTGGACCATAGCCAAGGCCTTTAATATATCCCGACCTTGTACCAAGTACATTATCAGCAATTTCATCAATAGTCATTGGATTCTCTTCAGAAACAGACCGAGCTCTCAAATCTCTCATTTTGTTCTACATAAACATATTATATCAGTTAAATTAATTATGAGATAGAATGAATACGTGTGACATGTTACTAAAATATTACTTATGTAGTTAGTCTCAGCCTCTGGAGATGACCATCCTTTTTCACTCGAGTAATGGGTACTTTTGTAGAACTCAATCCTATTTGGCTCTACTCCTCCATGTTCATTTACACCCTATACAATATGAAAATAATATGAAATATTACTAAAATATCATATTAGTAATGAATGTGGAGGGTGATTGAACCTCAACCACATTAACATGATTAGATTACAGGTTCAACAAAAGGTAATGAATGTATTGTCTAATAGGATCGTGGTTCTTTATATTATGCAGCTATCCATTGTATAATGGAAAATTGAAAACTAGTTTTATGAGTTAATTGAAGTCAGATGTAAGTTAGTAGAGATATAGCGTTATGCTTAATCAAAAGTTGAAAAAGACTCTTGTTCCCTTAAACAGAGATATAAAAGTATATGTATGTGACTTGTAATTTTATAAGCTTTCACAAGCAGGGAAAACTTACAATTATACCCTCCATGAAGTTTTATTAAGGCTATACAAATTTATATCTTCATGAGGTACTAAAAGTTAATTAAACACCACTGACTAACACTCATCTATTCATCTATTTAACACGTATATATTTGAAGAACAAATGAAAAAAAATCAGTAGGAAAAATGATAGAAAGGAGACAAATAACAATACTAACTTTTATATTAAACATAAACTATATAGTGCTTTCTCTTTTAAGAAGACAAAGAATTGAAGTTATGAGTTGAATTATGAATGAAAAATGACAATACTTAAAAGTATGTGCAAGTAGAATTAGAAGTATACCAAACTCATTGGCCTTTTTTTTTTTTTTTTTTTCACCATTTTGAATATTAAAAATGTCCCTTGAGATTTCACTCTTCGCCTACTAATCAAAGGGATTGGAAAAGTTACAAAAAGTAGAAATAGTATAACTTACTATTTCCGCACGAGCAGCTACAAAAGCTCTTGACCCCATGAAATGATTAGATTTCAACTTTGTTCGATTGACCTTGTTTATCTCGTATCGTCTCTACAAAGAATATATAAATATAAGTAAATAAAATTATAATGACACAAATATGATTTTAAAGCTTATTATCATTTCTCACTATAAGTTCTCAGATGTTAGCATAAAAGAGTGGACAGAAACTAAAGAACCACATCAAGTTATTCTCAAAGGTTGCATTTTACAGAGGCATTTAAAGGATCCTTTTTTCTCCTTTTTTACTTCTAGTTTATTTTCTCACTCTTATTTGTATCTTCCGTAAATACAGATTTTTGAAGGGTCTACTCATATCAATGTAAGCCATATCATCCATGACTGAATGTTGCAGCTACAAAGTAGAGCAAAACATGTTATTGAAAATATCTTCTATACATTTTGTTCGTTCGTATACTTAATTACTTAAATTATAATTTTCTTTGAGAAATTGTGAATGTTGTTTGCCAGAAAAAATTACGACGAGACAAATATGAATATAAATTACCTTATGCTCTGGATACGCCCACATATCACATTGCCTATTCCAATTTTCTGGGATCAACTCTGGCACTTCAATTTTACGAGCCTCTTCCTCGGAGCTTGCACATTCAATTAGATTTTTTAATTTGTAGCACCATTGTCGGCTTCTATTTTTCAGAATATCCTCACAGCTATCTTTGGTGTAATGCTCGTCCAAGTTAATTTCAAACTTCTCCAGCAAAATGAGAAGTTTTGAAGACACTCACAAAACAATCAAAATTCCCTTTGCTTGTAAAAGATTGAAAACTAACATATTTACAATGTAATAAAATGTACCAAAATATAGAATCCTTACATGGAATCTAATTAATGCTGCATCCTTATCCTCTCTTGTGAGTTCCTTCCACTTATTTGGAAGCAAAAGAAAGTTGCGAGAAATAATTCCTAACTCATTTGATAGCTTTGCTGATGAAATTGCCTCAACTGGCCTTCCTTTACCAACTGGGATGTCTATAACCATCTTTCTTCCTATAGACTTCTCCATTTTCTCAAGACCTTTTCCCATTGTCCTTCCACGACCTTTCCTGATTCTAGTTGAATCATCTGATTTTAAAAGTAAAAGTCAGTTCAAAATACTTGCTAAAATTCAGAAATGGTAATCATGTATATATATTAGTAATTAATTGCTATGCTACAAATTAAAACTCTATTGTTATAAGTTTAACACAAATGAATGTTTCAAATGTTAATATATTTGGTTCCAACTTGAACACAAAAGAATCCTAGATACTGGAATATAAAGATAGCTATTTCTTTCCAGTCAAGAAAAGTAAGAATTTGTTGCAACTTCTTATCGGGCGACAATCAGAAACTTTATTTATATCCCCTCTTTTAAAGACAATATGTTTGTTTTATAAAGATAAACTCAAGAATAATATTGCAGTAGGTGTGAAATTCTTGGCTACCCTTAGTATCTACTAAAACCAATAAGAAAGAATGGGTGCAATGTAATTTATCAGATAATGACTTTCACAGAAATAAAAATCCCCAATATACCTTCGAATTGCAATGGAATTGACCCAACCATAAGAAATTACTTCAATTTTACAGCAAAGGTTTCAGTAAAAATAATACTACCAAAAGTCTGAATAAGAAAGTGCAGGATATACTTGATACATATAGAAAAATAATATGGAATGCACTGAACAAGCCAAAAAAAAGGATCCATAAGAGTAAACAACAAAAAAATAGGAGTATTCTAACAACAATGAGCAATAAGCATCAGAAAAAAGGAGAACAAACAATAACTAATAGATACACTCCTAGTCAATATAATAAAATGTACGTATTACATGTATTAGGAATAGTATTATTACTATTTGATAGATCAGATGATCGACTTGCTTGAGTAGAAGCACCAGTAATTGTGGTTTGTCTAGAGACACGTCCGCCTGGTGCCATTGAATGTAGAATTCTACCAAACATACTATATAATTTTAGTATATTCATTAGATGTAAAATCTATTAGTTTAACAAACCAAAAGTTAGAAATAACTAAATAAAAATTCAAAAAGAACATAAATCATCAATCTGGAGAGCGTGATACCCATCATTTCCTAATAAGAGTTTACTGTCTTCTTCTCCTAATATTTATTGAACTATTGAAGCATCATTAGCCGACTTAAGTAATTAGTATAACATACCAAATATCTATTTATGCAGGAAATTTTTAAATTTGAAGGCACATAAACTATGTTTTCAAAAACTTATACATGCAACAAAGTTAAAAGAAGCTGTGTGTCTAACAAAGATTGAGCCTAGTGAAGAAATATTTACTGGTTTCAACAAAAATATAAATTACCCTACATAATGTTCACCTTAAAATACTTTGGTTCAGTTCATCTAAATTTAAAGTGCCATTATCCGATCAAATAAATTCCTAAAGGCTACCAAGAAGCATGATTTGACTCAAACAGAAGCTTTAATACCATATTTCCACAATCATCCACTCTTCCCTCAAAACCAGACAGAAAAAGTCTATATATATATATATATATATATATATATATATATATATATATATATATATATATATATATATATATATATATATATATATATATATATATATATATACAAAATAGATGCCTACTCTGATAATCCCTAATATTTCCCCTTCAGCAGAGACATTGTCACGACCCAATTTTTTTTCAATTGGGTATCGTGATGACACCTAGTCTTAGGGACTAGGTAAGCCTAACAATAATTAAAATAACAATATTATTTAAACAGAATCTCTTAAAATTTCCAGAACCGGTAGTACAAGTCATAAGCTCTATAGAGTATTTGCTAGAAAACTTCTAAATACAACTGTTCAGAAATAAGAATAAACAGTGCAAAACAAAAAGGTTGAAGGTGACTCCGAAGCCTGCGAACGAAGCAGCAGGTTTACCTTGAGTATCCACAGCAACAGTCCACACAGCTAGCTAACAAACAAGTACCTAGATCTGCACAAAAATATGCAGAAGAGTAGCATGAGCATACCACAGTGGTGCCCAGTAAGTATCAAGACTAATCTCGGTGGAGTAGTGACGAGGAACAGTCAAGACACCCACTGGTCTAATAAACTGAACAGATATAAGTACATGAATAACAGAAGTATGATGTCTACATAAAGACTATGCAATACGGCTCACAATACAGTAATGGCATTAAAGCAAGAAATAACAAGTATCAGCGGAATATCATGAAAATGACGCAGACAAAGTGAATGGAACAGAACCTAAGTCCGGAATCACGAATACAGCAAGGACAAGAAATAACTCAGTAATTACAACCGCTTTTACCTCAGGTTTCTGTCAACAACTCCACGAGATACCGAACCTTGGACAATTTATAACTCACGGGTCTCAATACCTGAACCCTAACATTTGGCATCCTGTGCTCTCATAACCACACTGACGACTCACGTGTCAATAGAGTCATTCTCACATAGAAGGCAAGTAAACAAGGGTGAGCATCTATGCTCAACAATATCAAGAACACCTCTTATCCGATAAGAGTGCTTAACTACGTGTATGCTTGTGCAAGTGTCCTAACATAGTTTATACTAGCAAATAAGCATAAGGAAGAAGAAGAACGGACAACACATAGAATATTTTCTCACAGCTTTCACAAGATCAAGCTCACATAGGTACGTATACCACTACACAAATATCAACAACAAGAATGCCCCCAGGCCATAAATCATCACAAATCAATCCCTGACACAGCCCACCTTGTCTCGCCACGTGTGCAATAGTAACATAAGTGCCCGCTTTGTCTCGCCACACGTGCATAATAATGTTCCCACCTTGTCTCGCCACATGCGCAACCCACACATATATATATCCCACATTGTCACGCCGCATGTGCAAATATCAATAGTAACAATAGCATGAAAGAAATCTCGTGCAACTCCATAACAACAACCGCACGACAGAAACCTCGTGCATCACAATAATAACAACCGCATGGCAGAAACCTCATACATCACCACAACAAATACAACAACAAAAATGGCAATAATACAAAGTACGACAAGTAAATCAACTCAAGAACTTTTAAATCACAGGAAAAATATGGGACCAAATCACAAAGAACAACCACAGTAAAGAATGATAGGCGTAAAGAGAACAACTCAACAAAGGGAAAACTAATGTGTATCAACGATCCCACAATATACATTTCAACAACAGGGAAACTAATACGAGCCAAATAATTCCAAATAAAACAAGTCGACTAAGAAATATGATAGCTAAAACTTCTTTTAAGGTTGAGAAATTACTAAGGATTTTTCAACAATTAAATTAAGCATAAGCAGCGAAAAGATAATCATAACCTCAATTAAGACTGAACAAATTATAATATGATACAATAATAATTTCAAATAAAGATAAGCAGTTATGAAAAGATAGCATGACAATATAGGAGGTAAAATCTTTAGTTAAGTCAAATAAGAGTCAAATAGGCAATAAGAGTGAATCCTGAAAGCAATTAATTTTAATTAAAGTATGTAGAGGCGAAACTAGTAAATAGGAATTTAATCATATCAAGAACAACTTCATACTTAGTGAATATAAGGACCTAAGAATCCTAAAAGGCCAACTTTTCATAAATAAGTCCGAGCACGCACTTGTCACCTCGCGTGCATGGACTACAATCAACATAGAAGACTCAAATCTTAAGGAAAAATTCTCCCACACAAGGTTAGGCAGGATACTTACCTCGAACCAAGCTCAAACAATCCGTAAGAATGCCCTTTCCTCAATTATCCGACTCCGAATGGCCCAATTCTAGCCAAACACAATTGCATAACATGAATACAACAATAATAGACTTATCTAATCAATGAAATCAATATTTAATAAAAATTTCAAAATTCGCCCTAAAAGGTCGACCTGGGCCCATGTCTCGGAATCGGGTAAAAATTACAAAATATGAACACTCATTCACTCACGAGTCCAGTCATATAAGAATGACTCAAATCCCCTTTCAAAACTCTAAATCTTCATAGAAGAAGTTCTTCCAATTTTTTCCAATTTTCAACCCCAAAAATCCGAAACTAAATGGAGAAAATAACTATAGATTAATGAAATACAACCAAAAACGAGTTAGGAATCATTACTCCAAAGTTTCCTCTGAAAAATCCTCGAAAAATCGCCAAATTCCGAGCTCTCAAGTCCAAAAACGAAGAATGAAATCAAATCCTCGGATTTCTCTTTTCTGCCCAGGCGTGACTGCACCTGCGCATAACTAGCTGCATCTGCGCGATCGCAGGTGCGCATGTCCAACCGCACCTGCGCTTCCTCTCGCTTCTGCGCGCAAAAAATCCGCTTCTGCGGAGCCGCTGATGCGCACAATTTCTCCGCACCTGCGGAGACTGTCAAGTCCAGCTCTTCTCGCACCTGTGCCTCAATCTTCGCATCTGCGGGCATCGCAGATGCGGAATTTTCCTCGCACCTGCGACCCCTGGCACTCCTCTATTTTTCCGCTTCTGCGCTTGCCTCTCTGCACGTGCGCTCTCGCACCTGCGGTCTCTTCTTCGCAGGTGCGAAAATACCAGTAGCCTGAAGACTTAGCAGTAACACAAGTCAAATTTTTAATCCGTTAAGCACACGAAACTCACCCGAGGCCCCCGGGACCTCAACCAAACATACCAACCAATCCTAATACACCATACGAACTTAGTCGAGCCTTAAAGTCACATCAAACAACGTCAAAAATATGAATCGCACCATAAATCGAACTTATAAATTTCAAATCTTTCAACTTCTAAAACTCGTGCCGAAACCTATCGAATCAACCCGGAATGACGTCAAATTTTGCAGGCAAGTCCCAAATAATATAACGGAACTGTTCCAACTCTCGGAATCACATTCCGACCCCGATATCAAAAAGTCCACTTCCGGTCCAAATCTCCAAAAATTTGACTTTCACCATTTCAAGCCTAAATCAACTACAGACCTCAGATTACAGTCCGAACATGTTCATAAGTCCAAAATCACCCAACGGAGCTAATGGAATCGACGGAACTCCATTCCAGAGTCGTCTTCACATAGTTCCAACTACGGTCAAAATCCTAAGACTTAAGCTTCCGTTTTAGGGACTAAGTATCCCAAATCACTCTGAATCATCCGGTAACTGAATTCAACCACGCACGCAAGTCAATACACATAATATGAATCTGCTCAGGGCCTTACGCCGCCGGGAGGGACTTAAATTCTCAAAATGACCAGCCAGGTCGTTACAGACATGCTTCACTAGTTTTATGCCACACACCAACTGTAAAAATACACACCATGCAAAACTATAAATATACACAGTAATTAAAAACTATAAATATACACAGTAAATTAGAGAATTTCTGTTTCAAAATCTTCCAATTGATTTATTCTCGACTAGATTGATCATATGAGATAAAATAAAGGCATATCAATGTCTGTGCCACAAATAATTAATGAATTAATAATTCGATATACGATTGTGGCAAATTACAATCTATTGAATCTTATTCAAATATAGAGTAGGTGGAATGATACATACCTGTTCAAAAAATTTGCTTTACTTTGCAATGTATTTTTTTCAGTAATTTTTCTCATATATATATAGTGGTTATCCTGAAATTCGTTTGGAGCCAAAAATCCCAAAATCCAGCGCCAAAAGACGATTTATTTCTCCATTTTACTGTCTTGTGGAATTCTATTTGGTGGGTATCGACGAGTTTGTGGGTATGGACGAGGTTGGAGAGTTATCATGCCAAGGAAGAAGATTATCCCAAAAAATTAGGAAGTGGAGAAGTGGCTTTACCGAAATTTTCTTCTAACCCTAACCTTTATCTCTCTCTCCCACTAATTCTAAAATATCAGCCGATATAATACTACAAATCTACAACCAACTTATGGGAAAAAATAGTAAAAAGAAATTTTAACTTGTGAAAAATAATACTAAAATGAAACTTTATTTTAGAACTTATCCCAATTTTGGATGACTTTATGTTATAAATAAATTATATAAAATATATACTACAATAATACAATATTCAAAAGAATTATTTCAAAAATTGATTTAACTATCTTGGCATAAAATAAAAAGTTAAACAAAGGGTGTTCACGAGAAATTGAACTAAATAGAAAACGGATCAAATCGGAGAAAAAATTGACATTCTTTATTTGATTTGATTTTGATTTTTTAGTTTTAAGAACATATAAAATTTAATTATTTGATTTTAAGCAAAACGTAATCCAAAAAGTCGAACCAGATTAATTATATAAATACCTATTTAAAAATTATAACTACATAAAATTTTACATTACACATTGATTTTTGTGCTCTTGGTTCGTAGCCTTATTTTGCACTTATAGTATAGTTTATATTCTATTTTGGTTTGTAGAATTTATTCCATGTTAAAAATAACTTTTTAAATTTAATTTAGTCCTTAAATTATTCATCATTATTCAATTATCATCAAAATATCTTGAGAATTAACAACTTTTCTTAATAAGTAATTCAATATAATTGCTATAATATGTGTTTAATATAATTTGTCACGTCTTTTTTTAAGAAACTGATAGAAAAATCAAAATAATCGATAAAACCGAACCAATAATAAGCCGATTTGGTTTGGTTTGGTTTGATTCTAATATAACTATTGTAGATCTGAAAATCCACCAATTAGGTTAAAAGGGCGACTTGGGCTTGATCAATTGGGTTCCGACGATAAAAGTTGACCGCATTGACACAATGTTATTTTTAGCCATTACAACTATTACATAATATCTTTGTCTTGTTCAATGTGACATACTTTCCTCGTTAGTTCTTCCTCTATCCCAATTAATGTGTCATATTTTCCTTTTTAGTATGTGAATGTCATACTTACGTAGTCAGAAATAATTTAATTTTAATCTTTTCATTATACCCTAATAAAATAAATAGGCACATAAATTTCTATGACTTTTTTAAACCACAATTTAGTAAGTCCTTCTTCCTTTTAAATTTTGTATCCAATAAAATACCATTATATCTCTATTTTAAAAAACTTTTCTGGAACTCGTCCGGGGCTCGCCCTTGGGCGGGGCACCATCAAAACACCCTGACACTTACATACGTGGCATAGTTTCACGAGACTTAAATGTCCCAAGCGCCCGACTGCGCATGTTGAACATGCCTAACGCTAAACACTCAGGGCTCGCCCAACAGCTCTTACGCAAATAATGTGTTGAGTTCCCTAATAAGCTTTGTTGACGCTCATAATTCTATAACAAATGAATGGTAAAAGCTCTACTCATTCGTAAAATCGAGAGTAACTCAAATAACGAGCCATATCATTGCATATTATTTAATTGGACATCATAACAATGAATTTTATTTGAACATTTTTTTAGAAAATAGATAGCCCGAATTTGTATCTTCATTTGCCATTGGTCTTCATTAGGGGTGGGCATAGTTTGGGAAAACCCGACATCCAAACCGAAATCCTAATATTTTGGTTTTGATTTTCGAATTACAAATTAGATTTTGGATTTAATTTTTAATTTTTTTAAATTTTGGATTGGATATTGAATTTGGTACTTTAAATTTTTGGATATTCGAATTGGATATTGATTGTGTTTTTTTTTTCTTCTTTATTATTCTCTCAGCAGAAGTTTTATGACATGTTGAAAGATTATAAATGCATTTCTCTTTTGCTTTATTAAAACTCAATTATTACCGCATGGCTGACTTAGCTTGCTTTGTCGATATGTTTGTGCAGTTGATCATGGATAAAGGTTGGATGTATGAACGGAAGTTCTCTAAAAATATATTGAGGGTGTTCAATATTTTATGCAACTCGTTCGGTCAAACTTTGATCGAAATTCTAAAGTTCGATGTCCATGCCAAGACTATTTAAATATAAATTTTCAAACACAAGAAGTAGTGTATGACCATTAGTTGATAAAAGGAATTACGGGAAGTTACGTGCAATGGATATACCATGGGAAACAATCGCAAAGGAGAGATAAAGATGAAGCAATTTACAACGAAGACGAAGACGAAGATGAAGATGAAGAACATGACAAAAATGATGGAATTAACGCTATGTTAGAAGATGTCAGTGGAAGATCATTTGCCAATTTTTTGGCGGAGACAATAACTGGTAATAATATATGTGGTAATATGCATGGGAAGGAAGCCAAAAAGTTTGACAAATTGTTGGAAGAAACTGAACATGAATTATACCAGGATGTCAGAAATTCTCAAAGCTTTCATTCCTTGTGAAGTTGCTACACTTGAAAGTGTACAATCATTAGAGTAATAAGTCATTTAATATATTGCTAGAGTTACTAAGAGAGGCACTGCCAAATGGTGAGACACTTCCTAAGTCATATTATGATACTAGAAACATGCTGCAAGGTTTGGGATTAGGATACATTTCCATCCATGCTTGCAAATATGATTGTGTGCTTTATTGGGATGAGCTTAAAGATGGACAAGAGTGTCCACATTGTGGTACTTCGAGATTAAAAATTAATAACGGAAAAGATAAAAATATTCCTCATAAAGTCTTGCGATATTTTCCATTAAAACCGAGACTTCAAAGGTTATTTATGTCTAGAAAAACAAGTGAGGACATGAGGTGGCATAAAGAAAAATGTCTTGATGAGCCAAATGTATTAAGGCATCCTGCTGATTCTGAAGAGTGGAAAGAATTTGACAAGAATCATTAGTGGTTTGCACAAGAACCTCGGAATATTAGACTTGGTCTTGCAACCGATAGTTTTAATCCATTTGGTAACATGAGCACAACTTATAGTATGTGGCCTGTCATTCTAGTTCCTTTTAAGGATCCATTTATGTTAATGTTATTGCTTATTCCTGGTCCTCAAGCACCAGGAAAGGATATTGATGTTTATTTGCATCCTTTGGTTGATGAATTGAGTGAGTTATGGAGTGTAGGTGTAGATACATTTGATGCATCAACAGGGGAGTCCTTCAAAATGCATGCTGCTGTTATATGGACCATAAATAATTTTCCAGCTTATGGTAAGTTCTTAAATTCCTTACTGTCCAAGATGTCTAAATAATTGTTAAATAGAAGATTTTGTATAAGTTTTACTAGTATACTATTTGTAAGTAAGTTTAGTATAGTTTAGGAATATAAACTAATGTGAGCATATATTATTTCTTATGGATTAGGTAATTTATCTGGATGGAGTATTAAGGGATACATGGCATGTCCTACTTGCAATAAAGATGCACCTTCACACAAGTTAAGAAGTAAAATCTGTTACATGGATCATCGCCAGTATCTTGAACCTAAGCACACATGGAGAAGAAGCAAAAAATTTGATGGTAAGATAAAAAAAAAGATTAAAACCAAAACAGCTCTCAGGAGATGATGTCTTACAACAATTGGATTTTCTTAGTACTTATAGACCAGGAAAACACCCAAATAATAAGAAAAGAAAACGTCTTCCTGAAGAGTTAAATTGGGTGAGGAGAAGTATTTTATTTGAGTTGCCATATTGGAAGAGCTTGAAGTTGCTACACAATTTAGACATCATGCACATAGAAAAGAACATTTGCGAGAATATTTTGGGGAGAATTCTGAATATTGAAGGGAAAACTAACGACACATATAAAGCAAGACAAGATCTTAAGGATATGAACATAAGAAAAGAACTATGGTTACAGGATAATGGTTCTAGTTATACAATGCCATCTGCTTGTTATAATATGTCAAAAAGTAAAAAAAAGGAGTTCTGTAAATTTTTAAAATTAGTTAAATTTCTTAATGGTTATGCTTCAAATATCTCATGGCGTGTAAATGCGGATGATGATAAGATAACTGGACTCAAAAGTCATGACCATCATGTTTTGTTACAACGATTGCTGCCTATTGCTATTCGTGGATTTGTAAATAAAGATGTCTGTTCAGCATTGATTGAGTTAGACGATTTCTTTCAACGATTATGTTGCAAGACTTTGAGAAAAGATGACTTAGAACAACTAAAAAAGGATATAATTTTAATATTGTGTAAGCTTGAGATGATCTTTCCATCTGCTTTCTTTGATGTTATGATACATTTGGCTGTGCATTTACCACGAGAGGCTATCTATGGGGGACCAGTACAATATCATTAGATGTACAAAATTGAAATATTTTTGTGCAACCTTAAGCGTTATGTGCGAAACAAGGCACGGCCAGAAGGTTCTATTGCAGAAGGCTATCTTATTGATGAATGTTTGACATTTTGTTCTATGTATCTTACTGGCATCGAAACTAGATTTAATCGTGAAGATCGAAATGATGATGGATCTAGTAACAAAGATGAACTTGTTCTGGACATATTCTCAAAGTGTGTTAGACCATTTGGAGATGAAAACTATGATACCATACCAAAGAAAGATTTTGATATGGCTCGGTGGTACGTATTGAATAATTGCGAAAAAGTAGAACCTTTTCTTCGGTAAGTTATTTTTCTCTCTATTGTTATTTTTCTGTTTTAAATAATTTATAAGTAATTTATTTTGCATATAGGGAGCATAAAGAAGAGTTGATGAAGCAAGTTGTTGCGAATATAGAAGAGAAACATAGAGAACAATTTCCTTTATGGTTCAAAAAGAAAGTAAGTAACTATTTACGATAAAAATCATCTTAATGTGTTTAAATTCTAATTTGTTTTCCTCTTTACTAATTAAAAGTAATATTTTTTTCATTGTAGATTATGCAATTATATAATAAGGAAAAGTCAGTGTCTATCAATCAGTTATATCCTTTGGCAATAGGACCTGATGTGAGTGGAAGAACATATACTGGATGTGTGGTACCATATTCAAAGACGCGATAAACTACGTAAAAGTCAAAATTGCGATCTAGTTGTTGAAGGCTATCATAAAAATGAGGTGATTGATTTTTATGGTATTATAACTGACATAATTGAGTTAGAGTATCTTAATGGCAATCCAGTTCTGCTATTTAAATGCAAGTGGTTTGATCTTCGCAAGAAGATAAGAATGAAAAAAGATAAAAATTTTACGAGCATCAATGTTAATAGATTTTGGTATGAACATGATTCTTTTGTACTAGCTACTCAAGCAAGGCAAGTATTTTATATTGATGATCCGAAGTTGGGAGAAAATTGGCGAATTACCCTAAAATTTCAAGATAAACACTTATATGATGTGCCAAAGATGCAAAATTCAGAGACAGAAAATGGCGAATTGTATGTTACAAATGATGAAGTATATCAAGATGTATCACTTGAAAGTAATTCAATTGTCAATAATACGGATAATATGCTGAGTCAACTACATAGAGATGATGTTGATTCGATTACCCTAGATGCAACTGTAATTGAATTGGAGGCTCAGACAGAACATGAAGTTGGTTATGACGAAGAAAATTCTAACGAAGAGGATGACACAATGGTAGAGTACATCAGTGATCATGAGGAGAATGAGGGGAATGAAGGTAATAAAAGTACTAATGACGATGAAATCGATAACACAGATGATGATGATGATGATATTGGTTTTATGATGTAACCTTATAATAATAAAGTCAGTAACCTGTTGCTGGTATGCATTGTTTTTAAATATATTATGTTGGCGATGGGGCGAATAGGAGGTTTTAAATAATTAGGCGATTTATAGATGTCTTGAGGTAATATCCGCTTATGTAGGTCTGTGTGCCCTCTGTTTATTCTACTTTATATGTCTAAAGAAAATTCTCCTTTTGTTTTCTCTTAAATGTTAACTTTATTAGTGTCTATCACATAAACTCTAAATAGGGAAAGAGTAAATAAATCATCCGCTTAATGCTTTAAGCATATGAACAGATGGTTGGCATATTGCTCTTCCTTTCTTTTATGTATCACCAATTGAGGCCTTTCGTTTTATTTAGAAATTGTCTTGGTCCTCTTGGATGAGGGGACTTCAAGAACTCATTCCTAATTCGGAGGTATATTTTTTACAAATTTACGAGTTGCTTAGATTCATGCTTGTCGCCATGTCAACTCAGATTTTTTCTAAGCCATCACAAGGAGCAGATGTATTTATCACCAATGTGATCCGGTGGGAATCCTCGTTCTTTTTAGGGAAAAGTCTATAGAGACTACACATTTTTTTCTTCTTTTCTTTTCTCCTCTTTCTGTATTTTACGTTTGATCTTATACCTAACAAGAGTGCTTTTATTGGTAGTAGATAAATTAGTGTTTATCATACTTATATTTTACTAAGTTATAATTCGTACTCATTTTCCTTTTTGATATAACCCTTATTCAATCATGACTAGAAAGAATCTTAGCAAAATTTTGATAAGTATATTACTACATTTATGTTAAATTACTTATTTGTGGTGTTGTATGTAAGGATATTTATTTCTCTAAGATTCTTTTTAGTGAATGATATGGTCCGTCACATGAAAATTTATTTTTAGGCCAGGAAAAAAGAAAAAGAAGCACAACTTTGGTTTGAGTGACATTTGCAGAAAAGAGATGGAAGAGGCTTCTCTGTCAAATGAGACAACATTATTGAAATTCTTGTTCTCTATCTTATTTTGTTAGAATACAGCTTAAAAGTAGGCATATGACTCTTGTTAGCTCTAAATGTTGCAATGGTCTTGTAAACTCTTTATGTTCAGATGCCTTTTGTTAGCCATGTGTATGATAAAGTATTTATAGACTTGTTGAGACTCTTGATGGTTTTGACATCTTAATTTGTAACTTTTTTTATTCAGAGTATCGTGATGTTTTTAGGCATTTTATTTATTTTATCACATGATATGTCAACAGTATAGTCTAATAATAATAGTTCAGAGTAAATTTAATTTATGTTATGCATGTTTATTGACGGATAGAACTCTAATTTTTGTTGTGTTTTGATATTTGCATTTTGGGCGACTCAGGTTAGTTAGCCTAACAAGCATTCATGTGAGGCTAAACTTATTAATTGTGATTAGTGAGCTAAAGAAGAGTGCTATTTATTTTTATTTATAATAAAATGATGAGCAAGATATAAGGTTAAATTGATAAATAAAAGAGGGTCATTTAGTGTTACGACCCAAACTAACCCCTGTCGTGATGGCGTCTATCGTGGAACTAGGCAAGCTGACTCATTTCCAAAACAAACCAAAATTTTCATTTCAAAGATAATTCTAATGTTATTTAACATAAAAACCTTCGTAAAGGAGTTCCAATCAAAATAAAAGTGCAAAAGAAAAATCCCGACATCGAGGTGTCACTAGTCATGACCATCTACTACAATCTGTCTAATAATATCAAGGCTAACTCAGCCTGAAAAATAACTAAATACAACTAGAGGAATATAAGAGGGAGAAGAGCAGGGCTGCGATCGCCAGGCGGCTACCTTGCTATCCCCGGAAAAATCTGTAATCAGAACAATCAACAACCGCTATCGTGTCCAGCTATACCTGGATCTGCACATAAGGTGCAGGGAGTAATGTGAGTACGCCAACTCAGTAAGTAACAACAATAAATAAAGATTGAGCAGTAGTGACGAGCAATAAAGCATATAACGTTCATATCAGAAAATCTTAGTAAAATACCACATGCTTTTAAAATCAGGATTTGAATCAAAACATCTCGTTTAAACCCAGTTCCAGTAAAAATTATTTAAAGATAATTTTCAACAGTTTTCAAACAGAGGAAAAATACAAAGGTGAGCAAAAATGATAAAATCATAAACAGCCCCTCGGGCAAAACATCACTCATATACAGCCCCTCGGGCAAACTTCACAGTCACTCGTGCCACTCGGGCATACCTCACAATCACTCTTGCCACTCGGGCATACCTCACAATCACTCTTACCACTCGGGCATAGCTCACAATCACTCTTGCCTCCCAGTCACTCAGCATTCGGCACTCGGCACTCGCACTCAATAGGTACCTGCGCTTACTGGGGGTGTGTACAGACTCCGGAGGGGCTAATTTAGCCCAAGCATCATAATATGCACGGACAACTCACGTGCTGCACGGATAACTCACGTGCTATAATAAAAAAGTATGTTGCAGGCGGGTCAGCCCCGATCTACACTCATCCTCACAATCAGGCCCTCGGCCGATATTAACATGTTGCGGCGTGCAACCCGATCCCATAAATATACTCACAAATCAGGCCCTCAGCCTCACTCAGTCATAAACCTATCAAGCCACTCGGGCATTTCAGTAAAATAGGGCATTCGGCCCAAAATATTTATATGCATCAAAATAGAATCATAAAACTGAGTTATGCAGTAAACAAGTATAACCATGACTGAATATAGATTTTCAATCGAAAATAATGAGAGGATAGTAAGAAGAGGCCCAAACATGGCATTCGGCCCAATTTACAGAAACTCTTTCTAAAACATGTAAGTATCATATAGTTTCAACAAAATATGCAACTTCACAGTTGCTACAGGACGGACCAAGTCACAATCCCCAACAGTGCACGCCCACACGCCCGTCACCTAGCATGTGTGTCACTTCAAAATAGTAAAATGATACGAAATTCGGGGTTTCATACCCTCGGGACTAGATTTACAATCGTTACTTACCTCAAACCGATCAAATCTCTACCCCGCAATGCTCTTACCTCCAAATACTCCGAATCTATTCACAATCAGTACAATACCATCAATACTCGCTAATGGAATAAATTCCACAAGAAAAGCTACAAAATTAGACCAAAACCCGAAATTGGCTCAAACCCGGCCCCCAAGCCCACGTCTCGAAATCTGATAAAATTTACAAAACT
This sequence comes from Nicotiana tomentosiformis, assembly GCF_000390325.3. NCBI lineage: Eukaryota > Viridiplantae > Streptophyta > Magnoliopsida > Solanales > Solanaceae > Nicotiana > Nicotiana tomentosiformis. The sequence goes on from NC_090818.1 coordinate 20,584,653, forward strand.
AGAACGCCCATTCATTCACGAGTCTAACCATACCAAATTCATCAAAATCCGACATCGTTTGGTCCTTCAAATCCTTAAATTACTTTTCCAAAAATCCCAAGCCCTAACCCCTCATTTTTACTAATTACATGATTAAACAACGGAAAATTATCATATATACGAGTATTAGGGCTCAAGCAACTTACCTAACTGATAGCCCTTGAATCACCCTTCAAAAATCACTCCAAAAGCTCCAAAAACCGACTTGAAAATGGTGGAAATGAACCAAATTCGTGAAGGATTCTATTTATGGTTTCTGCCTAGGTTTTTCACACCTGCGGAAACTTTCACGCTTCTACGCCACTGCACCTGCAGAAAAATCCATCGCAGGTGCGAACTCACTTAGGAGCCCAGCTTCCGCATCTGCGGCCCAAAACCCCGCGTCTGCGAAGGCGCACCTGTGCGTTTCCCCAGCTTCTGCGAAGCCTGCCCAGCATCCCCCTTTCCGCATCTGCGCCCCAGATTTCGCACCTGCGGGCTCGCAGATGCGACCTCCAACTCGCACCTGCGCAACCTGCCTAGCCCAGCATTGCCTGCACCTATGAACTCCCCACGTGCACCAGCGGCCTCGCACCTGCGACTCTTTCTTCCGCAGGTGCGAAAATAGCAGTAGCAGCAGCTTCAGCTGCATTTTCCAACTTCGACAAATCCGTTAACTACCCAGAATCACCCCGAGGCCCTCGGGACTTCAACCAAAAAATCAACAAGCCATATATCAACATACCAACTTAGTCGAACCTTTGAATCACTCAAAACAACATCAAATCATCAAATTATCCTCGGATTCAAGCCTGAGAACTTCTAAATTTCTAAATTCGGCAACCGATGCCGAAACCAACCAAACCACGTCCGAATAACCTCAAATTTTGCACACACATCACAAATGACACTACGAACCTACTCCAACTTCCGGAATTCCATTCCGACCCCGATATCAAATTTTCCATTCCCGACCGAAATGACCAAATTTCGCCAATTCAAGCCTAATTCTACCACGGACCTCTAAATCACATTTCGGATGCACTCCTAAGTCCAAAATCACCTAACGGAACTAACGGAACCATCAGAATTCATATCTGATATCGTTTACACATAGGTCAACATCCGATTGACTTTTCCAACTTAAGTTTCTACTTAAGAGACTAAGTGTCTCAATTCACTCTGAAACCACTCCGGTCCCAAACCAACTAACCCGATATAACATGATATAGCCGAATAACACAAAAAGAAGTAAAAATGGGGAAAACGGGGCTATAACTCTCGAAATGACCGGCCGGGTCGTTACATCCTCCCCCTCTTAAACATCTGTTCGTCCTCGAACGGGTCTAGAAATATACCTGGAGTCTCGAATAGGCGTGGATATCTGCTCCGCATCTCCCGCTCAGTCTCCTAGGTGGCCTCCTCCACAGGCTGACCTCTCCATTGCACCTTCACTGAAGCTATATCCTTTGACCTCAACCTTCGAACCTGCCGATCCAAAATAGCCACCGACTCCACATCATAAGTCATATCACCCTCCAACTGAACCGTGTTGAAATCCAAAACATGGGACGGATATCCAATATACTTCCGGAGCATGGAAACATGAAACACTGGATGCACACTCGACAAGCTAGGTGGCAAGGCAAGCTTATAAGCCACCTCCCTTATCCTCTGAAGCACCTCAAAAGGCCCAATGAACCGGGGGCTCAACTTGACCCTCTTCACAAATCTTATAACACCCTTCTTGGGTGATACCTTCAGCAAAACCTTCTCCCCAACCATAAAAGACACATCACGGACCTTCCTATCCGCGTAACTCTTCTGCCTAGACTGCGCCGTGCGAAGCCGCTCCTGAATCAATTTCACCTTATCTAATGCATCCTGGACCAAGTCTGCACCTAAGAGCCTAGTCTCACCCGGCTCAAACCATCCAACCGGAGATCTACACCTCCTCCCATATAAAGCATCGTACGGAGCCATCTGAATACTCGATTGATAACTATTGTTATATGCAAACTCCGCGGGTGGCAGAAATTAGTCCCATGAACCCCCAAAGTCAATGACACAATCACGCAACATGTCCTCCAATATCTGAATAGTGCGCTCGGACTGCCCGTCCGTCTGAGGGTGAAAAGCTGTGCTCAACTCAACCTGAGTACCCAACTCTCGCTGCACGGCCCTCCAAAACTGTGATGTGAACTAAGTACCCCTATCTGAAATGATGGAAACTGGGACACCATGCAGGCGAACGATCTCTCGGATGTAAATCTCAGTCAACCGCTCTGAAGAGTAAGTAGTGCCAACTGGAATGAAGTGCGCGGACTTGGTCAGCCGATCCACAATAACCCAAAGAGCATCGAACTTCCACGAGGTCCGTGGGAGCCTAACTACAAAGTCCATTGTGATTCGCTCCCACTTCCACTCCGGAACATCTAATCTCTAAAGCAAGCCACCCGGTCTCTGATGCTCATACTTAACCTGCTGACAGTTGAGACACCGAGCCACAAACCCAACTATATCCTTCTTCATCCGCCTCCACCAGTAGTGCTGCCTCAAATCCTGGTACATCTTCACGGCATTCGGATGGATGGAATACCGCGAGCTGTGGGCCTCCTCAAGAATCAACTCTCGAAGCCTATCTACATTAGGCACACATATCCGGCCCTGCATTCTCAGCACGCCGTCATCACCAATAGTCACATCCCTAGCGTAACCTCTCCGAACCCTGTCCTGAAGAACGAGCAAGTAGGGGTCAACATACTAATGCTCCCTGATACGGTCATAAAAGAGAAGACATGGAGACCACATAAGCCAATACCCGACTAGGCTCTGAAATATCCAATATGACAAGCTAGCCCGCTAAGGCCTGAACATCCAATGCCAAAGGTCTCTCTGTTGCTGGAAGATATGCTAAACTCCCCAAACTCTCTGCCCGGTGACTCAAAGCATCGGCCACCACATTGGCCTTCCCTAGATGGTACAAAATAGTGATATCATAGTCCTTAAGAAGCTCCAACCATCTCCGCTGACGTAAATTAAGATCCTTCTGCTTTAACAGATACTGCAGACTCCGGTGATCAGTATAGATCTCACAATGAACCCCATACAAATAATGACGCCAAATCTTCAAGGCGTGAACAATGGCTGCTAACTCAAGATTATGGACAGGATAGTTCTTCTCATGGGTCTTCAATTGGCGTGAGGCATAGGCAATCACCCTACCCTCCTGCATCAAAACACAACCAATACCTATCCTCGAGGCATCACAATAAACGATGTAAGAACCTGAAACCGATGATAGAACTAACACTAGAGTTGTGTCAAAGCAGTCTTGAGCTTCTGAAAGCTCTTCTCACACTCATCCGACCACCTGAATGGAGCACCCTTTTAGGTCAATTTAATCAAGGGCGATGCAATAGATGAAAATCCCTCTACAAAGCGACGGTAATAACCCGCCAAACTAAGAAATATCCTAATCTCCGTGGCTGAGGACGGTTTGGGCCAACTCTGCACCACCTCTATCTTCTTTGGATCCACCTGAATACCCTTATTGGACACCACATGCCCCAAGAATGCTACTGAACTGAGCCAAAACTCACATTTGGAGAACTTTGCATAAAGTTTCTCCTCCCTCAATCTCTGTAATACAATCTTCAAATGCTGAGCGTGCTCTTCCTGGCTACGAGAGTACACCGGGATGTCATCAATGAATACAACAACGAATGAGTCCAAATAGGTCTGGAATACACTGTTCATCAAATGCATGAACGCTTCTGGGGCATTGGTCAGCCCAAAAGACATCACCAAGAACTCATAATGGCCATATCGGGTCCTGAAAGCTGTCTTAAGAATATCTGAATCCCGAATCTTCAGCTGGTGATAATCGGACCTCAAATCAATCTTGGAGAACACCCTCGCTCCCTGAAGCTAGTCGAATAAATCATCAATACGAGGCAAAGGATACTTGTTCTTGATTGTGACCTGGTTTAACTGCCTGTAATCAATACATATTCTCATGGAACCATCCTTCTTCTTCACAAATAGAACCGGTGCACCCCAAGGCGACATACTAGGCCGAATATATCAAGGAGTTCCTGAAGCGGTTATTTTAATACCTTCAACTCCGACGGTGCCATACGATACGGTGGAATAGAAATGGGCTGAGTGCCCGGCACCAAATCAATACCAAAGTTAATATCCCTGTCAGGCGGCATGCCCGGCAGGTCTGCAGGAAACACATCTGGAAAATCACGTACCACCGGAACAGAATTAATGACAGGAGTCTCTGCACTAACATTCCTCACAAAAGCCAAATAAGATAGGCAACCCTTCTCAACCATGCGCTGAGCCTTCAAATATGAAATCACCCTACTTGTTACATAGTCTACTGAACCGCTCCACTCAACCCTCGAAATTTCCGGCATAGTCAACGTCACCGTCTTAGCGTGACAATCTAGAACAGCATGACATGGAGATAACTAATCCATACCCAATATCACATCAAAGTCGACCATACTGAGCAGCAAAAGGTCTACTTGGGTCTCCAGACCCCAATAGTCACCACACATGACCGATATACGCGGTCCACAATAATAGTATTGCCCACAAGAGTAGATACATGAACACAAGAAACTAGAGACTCACGGGGCATATCGAGAAAATGGGCAAAATACGAGGAAACATATGAATACGTGGAACCAGGGTCAAATAATACTGAGGCATCTCTGTGACAAATTGAGACAATACCTATAATCACAGCATCTGAAGCAATAGTATCTGGTCTGGCAGGGAGAGTATAGAAACGGGCCCGACCACCCCCAGATCTGCCTCCCCCCTAGGGAGACCCCTAGCTGACTTACCTCCACCCCGAGCTGACTAGGCGGGTGGTGAGGTAACTGGTGTTGTAGTCGGAGGCTGACTCCTCTGCTGAGATAGACCTCCATGATGATGAGGACACTGCCTCCACATATGACCAAGCTCCCCACACTCAAAACAACTCCCTGGTGCTGGCGGCGGAAACTGAAGGGAACCCCTAGCACCGGGATGACTGGTAGAAGAACCTGGCATGGAAGAGCCCTGAACAGGTGGAGCACGGGACGGACTCTGAGCTGGAAGGGAACTAAGTGATGAGTGGCCCTGATGAGAACTGTGAGAACCATGGCCAGATGATGCACCCCGATGAAATGGCCGAGCTGACTGAGCCTGTCTGAAATGACGACCTCTACCGTGCTAGAACTGACCCCCAAAAGGAGCATCGATGAATCCACCCTGACCACGAGGCCTCTTGTCCTCCCTCTCAACCCTCTCCTGACCACGAACCATCTCAATAATTCGAGCAATGTCGACAACCTCATCAAAAGTAGCACCTTAAACCCTCTCTCTGGTCATGAGAAACTGTAGCTGATAAATGAGACCATCAATAAACCTCATGCTCTCCCTGTCCGTGGGAACCAACCAGATCGCATGACGGGCCAACTCGGAGAACCGCATCTCATACTGTGTCACAGACATATCACCCTGGCAAAGCTGCTCAAACTGTCTGCGCGGCTCCTCTCTGCGGGATCGAGGCACGAACTTCTCCAAAAAGACCACAGAGAACTGCTGCCAAGTAAGGGGTGCTGCGCCAACAGGCCTACGCCTCTTGTAAGTCTCTCACCATTTGAGTGCAGCCCCAGAAAACTGAAAGGTAGTGAATGAGACCCCACAAGACTCCAAAATACCAGTAGTATGGAGTATCCTCTGACACCTATCCAAAAAGTCCTGAGCATCCCCTCTCTCTGTGCCACTGAAAGGTGGTGGCTGGAGTCTCCCAAACCTCTCCAAACTACGCTGATCATCCTCAGGCATAGCAGGAATCACATAATCTTGAGCAACAACAATCGGCTGGGCTGGTGGTGCCTCCGGTGTCTGAAGTCCCTGAATAACCTGCTCGGGTGTGCGAGCGACGGGAGTCTGACTGCCTCCCCTGGCCTGAGAAATGGTTGCGGCCATCGAAATAGAGACCGCCTGAGCAAGGCCAGTACACGCTATTAGAATCTAAGGTAGGGCCTCCTAAAGGCCTGGAATCACAATAGGCACAGGTGGTGCCTGAGCTGGTGCATCAACAACTGGAACATGGTCCTGATCTAGGACAACTGGTGGATCTGCAAGTACTACCCCAGCTGCTGTACGGGTTGTACCTCTGCCCCTAACACGGCCTCTACCATAACCTCGACCTCGACCTCTCGCGGCCCTGGCTGGTGGTACTGGTGGCTGGCCCTCCTGACCGGTAGCACGAGTCCTCACCATCTGTGAGAGAATGAAACAACAGATATTTAGTTAATAGAATCAACAGGTTTGCACGACAAGAATTCAAGAATGTGGAGTTTACTAAAGGTTCTGCAGCCTCTCGAAGATAAGTACAAACGTCTCCGTACCGATCCACAAGACTTTACTAAACCCGCTCATGACTCGTGAGACCTATGTAACCTAGGTTCTGATACCAATATGTCACGACCCAAACTAACCCCTGTCGTGATGGTGCCTATCGTGGAACTAGGCAAGCCGACTCATTTCCAAAACAAACCGAAATTTTCATTTCAAAGATAATTCCAATGTTATTTAACATAAAACCCTTCATAAAGGAGTTCCAATCAAAATAAAAGTGCGGAAGAAAAAGCCCCACATCGGGATGTCACTAGTCATGAGCATCTACTACAATCTGTCTAACAATATCAAGGCTAACTCAGCCTGGAAAATAGCTAAATACAACTAGAGGAAGATAAGAGGGAGAAGAGTAGGGCTGCGATCGCCAGACAGCTACCTTGCTATTCCCGGGAAAATCTGTAATCAGAACAATCAACAATCGCTACTGTGTCCAGCTACACCTGGATCTGCACACAAGGTGCAGGGAGTAATGTGAGTACGCCAACTCAGTAAGTAATAACAATAAATAAAGACTGAGCAGTAGTGACGAGCAATAAAGCATATAACGTTCATATCAGGAAATCTTAGTAAAATACCACATGCTTTTAAAATCAGGATTTGATTCAAAACATCTCGTTTAAACCCAGTTCCAGTAAAAATCATTTAAAGATATTTTTCAACAGTTTTCAAACAGAGGAAAAATGCAAAGGTGAGAAAAAATGATGAAATCATAAACAGCCCCTCGGGCAAAATATCACTCATATACAGCCCCTCGGGAAAACCTCACAGTCACTCGTGTCACTCGGGCATATCTCACAATCACTCTTGCTACTCGGGCATACCTCACAACATCACTCTTGCTACCCAGTCACTCAGTACTCGACACTCGCACTCAGTAGGTACCTGCGCTCACTGGGGGTGTGTACAGACTCCGGAGGGGATCCTTCAGCCCAAGCACTATAAGCTGTACGGACAACTCACGTGCTATAATAATAAAGTATGCTGCAGGCGGCAGCCCCGATCCACACTCATCCTCACAATCAGGCCCTCGGCCAATATCAACATGTTGCGGCGTGCAGCCCGATCCCATAAATATCCTCACAAATCAGGCCCTCGGTCTCACTCAGTCATAAACCTCTCAAGCCACTCGAGCATTTCAGTAAAATAGGGTATTCGGGCCAAAACATTTATATGCATCAAAATAGAGTCATAAAACTGAGTTATGCAGTAAACAAGTATAACCACGACTGAGTATAGATTTTCAACCGAAAACAATGAGAGGATAGTAAGAAGAGCCCCTAAGGATCCAAACAGCACTGGCACAAGGCCCAAACATGGCATTCGACCCAATTTATAGAAATTCTTTCTAAAACATGTAAGTATCCTGTAGTTTCAACAAAATATGCAACTTCACAGTTGCTACAAGACGGACCAAGTCACAATCCCTAACAGTGCACGCCTACATGCCCGTCACCTAGCATGTGCGTCACTTCCAAATAGTAAAATGATACGAAATCCGGGGTTTCATACCCTCAGGACTAGATTTACAATCGTTACTTACCTCAAACCGGTCAAATCTCTACCCCGCAATGCTCTTGCCTCTGGACTCGGCCTCCAAATGCTCCGAATCTATTCACAATCAGTACAATACCATCAATACGCGCTAATGGAATGAATTCCACAAGAAAAGCTATAAAATTAGACCAAAACCCGAAATTGGCTCAAACTCGGCCCCGAGCCCACGTCTCGAAATCCGACAAAATTCATAAAACTAGAAAGCCAATTTTCTCACGAGTCTAACCATACTAAATTCATCAAAATCCGACATTGTTTGGTCCTTCAAATCCTTAAATTACTTTTCCAAAAATCCCAAGCCCTAACCCCTCATTTTTACTAATTACATAATTAAACAACGAAAAATCACCATATATACGAGTATTAGGGCTCAAGCAACTTACCTCACTGATAGCCCTTGAATCACCCTTCAAAAATCACTCCAAAAGCTCCAAAAGCCGACTTGAAAATGGTGAAAATGAACCAAATTCACGAAGGATTCTATTTATGGTTTTTGCCCAGGTTTTTCGCACCTGCGAAAACTTTTACGCTTCGGCGCCACCGCACCTGCGGAAAAATCCATCGCAAGTGCGAAACTCACTTAGGAGCCCAGCTTCTGCATCCACGGCCCAAAACCCCATGCCTGCGAAGGCGCACCTGCGCGTTTCCTCCGCTTCTGCGAATCCTGCCCAGCATTCCCCTTTCCGCATCTGCGCCCCAGGTTTCGCACCTGCGGGCTCGCAGATGCGACCTCCAACTCGCACCTGCGCAACCTGCCTAGCCCAGCATTGTCCGCACCTGCAAACTCCCCACGCGCACCAGCGGCCTCGCACCTGCGACTTTTTCTTCCGCAGGTGCGAAAATAGCAGTAGCAGCAGTTTTAGCTGCATTTTCCAACTTTGACAAATCCGTTAATCACCCGGAATTACTTCGAGGCCCTAGGGACCTCAACCAAAAATACCAACAAGTCATATATCAACATACCAACTTAGTCGAACCTTCGGATCACTCAAAACAACATCAAATCATCAAATTACCCTTGGATTCAAGCCTAAGAACTTTTAAATTTTTAAATTCGGCAACCGATGCCGAAACCAACCAAACCACGTCCGAATGATCTCATATTTTGCACACACATCATAAATGACACTACGAACCTACTCCAACTTCCGAAATTTTATTCGGACCCCGATATCAAATTTTTCATTGCCGACCGAACTCGCCAAATTTCGAATTTCGCCAATTCAAGCCTAATTCTACCACGGACCTCCAAATCACATTTCGGATGCACTCCTAAGTCCAAAATCACCTAACGGAGCTAATAGAACCATCTGAATTCAAATTCGAGATCGTTTATACATAGGTCAACATCCGGTTGACTTTTCTAACTTAAGTTTATACTTAAGAGACTAAGTGTCTCAATTCACTCTGAAACCACTCCAGTCCCGAACCAACTAACCCGATATAACATAATATAGCTGAATAACATAAAAAAAATAGAAATGGGGAAAACGGGGCTATAACTCTCGAAACGACCGGCTGAGTCGTTACATTTAGGGTACTAACCTTCTAATCTCAAGAAATTGTGAAGTGCAAGCTAAATTTTTGTAGCAGCAAGTGTTCCTTGGGTTCTATTAAATTTTAATTTGGGTTTTTGGTTTTCTATTTTCTAAAGTTAGATGTGGCAATTGAATCAAAATGAGTACAGTTTTGATTTGAATTCTTTCAATTTTGCAGGTCATATAGACTTCATAATAGAACTTTATAAAATGGGATTCAAGTTTCTCGAACTTCATAATTTTTCAAGGTGGGTGCTTCAAACATAAGGTTAATTAGTCCTAAAGTAATTTTATGTATCATACATGAATAAAACTATGTCTTTTAGTTTTTAACTATGATTTTTTTTTTGTCGCCAATAATTGTACTATTCAACTACAAAATTCATATCGTAGCTATTTAAAAATTATATTTTTGTGACAAAAAGTTTGTTGTGACTAAATTATAAGTTAAACAGAGACAATTAAATAATTGTCACTAATTGTTCGCACTATTAGTGATAAAAACTAATGTCATAATAAATTATAAATTTTTGTAGCTAAAGTTTACCACATTTAACTACAAATTTTATTTTGTCACTATTGTAATAACGCATTTTTTGTGTCGAATTGTTTTCGTGTCCAAAGTTTTACTAATTTTAAGAAAAATTATGATTTGCCACAAATTGGGTATTTCATTAGTGACAAAATAATATGTCACCAATAATATAAAATTCGTGGCTAATGTTATTAAATAATGGCGCCAAGTTATTTTTTGGTGGGAAATTTTAGTGGACAAAACTTTTGATATGAAATTTTATGTTTCGTCACTAAAAGTATGCGGATTATGTATCTAAATACGAAACATAATTTTCGTCACGAAAAGTGAATAATTAGTGACGAATTTTGTGTCATGGCTAAAAGTTTTGTAGCTAAATATCACATTTGTTGTTTGTTAGTACAAGGATGATTGTTTACCCTAAAAATGGATAACAATTGAATTTATATGTGATTTTAAGGATATGTGAATTAATTCAATACAAATGATTAATAGCATTAGATTAAACAAATAAAAAACGTAATAGATGACAATGATAAGGGTGGTTCCGGGCTCGGTTGATAGCTCGATGAAGAACCTGCCCTCGATTCCAAGTTTATACTTATGAAGAACTTAAAGAATAAGAACAAGAACTTTGAACAACAAAGAGAATTGAAATAATGACTTGATATGCGTGTTACAATACGTGCTTTGAATAATAAGCTTTCCCCTTTATATAATAGGGGAGTTTTACCCTAAGTACAATTCTAAAAAAGGTAAAAATCTTTCGTTTCGCTAATCACTGATTTTCTGCCGATATGGGCCGAGATTCACGCTGTTATATCCGGTTAGGCACGGACATCACGGCCCTTTGTTAGTCGTGTGTAACTGTTTGGTAATACTCTCCGAAGTCTCAATCCTCAAATCGAACCCGGAAGATATGGCCCTGATATCCCCGAGGGTAGGTGTTTTGACCGAGCCCCGATATGAGGGGTTCCTCGCTCTGACTCCGATCCATTATGGTCATGTTCCTGATCCGTTTAGCTCACCGGAAAGTTGAGTCATGCAGTGAGCTCGATTTTACCCGTATACCATGATAATTGTCCCGATGCCTTAGACCATTCGGATTAGTGACGCCAGAACGAGGCTATCCTGTGTATGTGGATTAATAGACCCGGGATGATCTAAGAGTTCTTCAGTCTCGGCCAACCCGATACTTGTTAACTCAAGGTTAATGAGGAATCCCTTCCGTGCTTGCCACGTGTTGACTATGAACTCGTTTAGCTCTTGCTTGTCCTGTTAAAGTCTCTTTCCTCCGATATTATTTTACCAATGCAAGCTAATTTCCATAAATTATTTCCAATTCTTTAATAAATAAGGGCTTAATTGGTTCATAACTATCGTCATTGAACATAAAATTAATTAAATAAAGCATACTCATTCTAATTTAAGGTTTTAGATGGGATAGTCACATAATTCAATATGATATTCTAGAAGATTGGAGTCTTCGGTTGGACTCACTCATCACCACTCATTATCAAAAATGTAAATTCTACGTGCTTGACCAAAAATAAAAAATAAAAAAATCATGCACGCCCGTGAGAGGTGTGCTGAAGACGTTAAACAGTCATCGCTTGAAGACCGACAACTTGATTGATCATAATTGGCACCATTTCTTATTCTGGAATGCTAGTACTTCTAGCACCCTCTATTTTAGTAATGGTTGCAATTGACACCCCTTTTTGTCTAGATCACCTCTCTCGAGACTAAAGTGTGTTACGTATTAGGATAGTGGTATGGACCCAAGTGGGGTCTCAAGGACGACCCTGTATGGGTCACAATCTATCACAAGGATTGTTAAAAATGGCATTGGTAACATATTTCTAGGCCGCCACTTGTCAATGTAATCTAATTAACATCTAAGGTTGTGGTCGAAGAGTCAGCGAAGGCTGGAGTCGAAGAGTCGTTAAAGATCGAGGCCGAGGTCGAATACCCTTGACAGAGTTATAACGGCTAGTTTCAAGATAGGACATTAAAGAGAATATTCTAGAGGATATTTTCTGCACTTATATTATTAGGATTTTTAGGAACATATTCCTTATAAATAGAAAGAGACACAATGATAGGAGGGGAATATTCATTTTGTAAAAGATACTTTGACTTTAGAGAATGAGAATCGGGTCTCATCACAAGCACACAAAAATAACCTTTTCACTAAGATTCTTGTTTACACTTTTCCGCTGGATCCGAGAATATCTTGGACATTCAAAGGCTTATTCATCACTCTCGATTGTCAGAAAGAATATTCATTGCTTTCATCCTTTCTCGGGTGACTTCTTTGCACTTATTTATATAAATGTTATTTATTGTTGTTCATCACTATTTAATGTCATATTGCTTCTGTCTGGATTCTTAAATATTAACTATTGTACACTGTCATAACTTTTGGGACAGATCTACATGCTATTCACCACAGTTTCGAGAATTTCGTCTTTGGGATATTATTATTAACTGAGATTAACCATCATTTATATAAATTTAATTAGTTGAACCATGATCTATTTTTTTGGTCAAACAATTTGGCGCTATCTGTGGGGACTTCTTAGTTATTTTTTTAGTTTCCTTTAGATCTACAACTAACGCAAGTCACGAACATCACAAACCCCAAAATCTTTTTCTTTCCTTGTACGTACAAAAACCTACATGGCAAGTAACCAAGGAGAGAGGACGAAGGTAACGGGGAATCTCCTTGGCAACCTCATGAATGCTATCAACGACATCTGTGAAACCCTAGGCAAAGATGTGACGCCTAGTTCCTCCCCTAGGCGCGAAAGGTCACCTCTCCCCATTGTTGCACAATAAAACCCAACGAAAAATGAGCTTCCACATCCACAAAAGAAGGGACACCACCAGCTGTGAAGAAGCTCCTCGAGGCATGGTTGACTAATACACTGGTGAGCGTGCTCAACAAGCCCACTCCAGGAATGACTACGGAAACCGCAAGGGCATGCATAATACAATGAGCAGAAGAACAATGCGACCGGCCGAACCCTCCAACAACATGTATAACTCACAATATTACTAACCGTGCAGCAAACAATGCCCTCGCTACCATTCTAAAGAGGATGGAGGAAATGGAGAGTGAAAACAAATCACTCCGAGACCAGATGAAAGAACACTAGGAACGAGCCGACAAGATGTCACGACCCAAACCGATGGGTTGCGACGAGTACCCGGTACGTTACTCAACCGAGTACCAGCGTAACGTATCTTTCTTATTACAGCATCATATACACGTGACATACTGGCCTAATAGGACAACATCATCATTTATAAACTCAAAACATAGGTTGACAAGGCCGTATAATCTTTCACATACACGACATATGTCTACAAGCCTCTAAGAGTAAATAAATGTCATAAAGATCGGGACAGGGCCCCGCCATACTAATTAGTACATGTCCTAATCATACTGACCACATAAGCAACTCCGGAATAAATGGAGTGTACCAACATCTTCCGCTGAGCTTATCGCCTACTTGGAGGACTCTTGACCTATCTATCGAGACCTGCGGGCATGAAACGCAGCGTCCCTAGGCAAAAAGGACGTCGGTACAAATAATGTACCGAGTATGTAAGGAATGAAAATAGTAAATAATAGACATGAGAGAAATATGGAGTAAAAGACTCGACATGTACGTCTGCATAACTCTGTGAATCATTTCATTTTTATAATGTCATGCATATGCATATAAATGTCATACTATGCATTGGTATATGCGTTCATAACATCATCAAGCCTCTGAGGGCATCCCATCATATCATTTCGGCCACTGTGGGCAAATCATCAACGTATACCAGCTGATCAAGTGGTGGTGCGTAGATAACACCATAACCTTTTTTCATATCCCATATACATATGATATACGCGTATATAACGCCATATGGTCATGGGTCAATGTACATGTATAAATGCATGAAATGCATAAGAAACACGTTAATAAGATTTTTTCGGAATGTCATAAAAATAATATGCATGTCGGATAAATTTTATCAAATACGTATTTTTCTAAGACACATGAACAGAAGATATAATAATAATTCACATGGGGAATCAAGAATATAGACACCCCTAATATTTTTATGAATAGAGTCATTTATGGAAATTGTGCATTTACTCGTTTCGTTCGTGTCGTATAGATAATGCCAAAAGAAAGAAGTGATAGCCTTAACATACCTGGGCCGATTCTCTTGACAATACCTTTAACATACGTCAATTTCGACAACATATAACGGCGGATCGAAGTAGGAAAAAATCCGTAGAATATTCTTGAGAAAGATTGCACCGTACTCCCTTAGAATCGCAAAATCCCGTTGCTATTACGCAGTATACTTTTGTATGAAATATTTGTTGAAGCAGAGTCATGTCAATCTATCTCACTCTGCTGCTTAACTCCAAGAGGAGAAGTTATGTTGTAGGAAAATGTCCAGTCATAATATATATAAGGGTCTCCCGCTAAACAAACTGTTATCAAGAAGAGGGGCAAACTCAAGAAAAAGAGATAGAAATAATTTGGTAATCCATAGAACATTTGATTGCGACTCCAACCGTAGCTTCCTTGTTATCTGGTAATTGTTGTAATGCAATGTGAAGAAATAGAAAGAAATGGGGGAAATCGTAGCTTTGGGATCTTGAATTGTCACTTTAGAATTTGCTTCTTTTGGTTTCAGTATGTATTGTTGAGTCTTCCACTATAAGTGACTTATGTACAAGCTATATGAAATCCCTTACCTTTAGGATGTGTGGTCCCTACTTTTGGGGTTTAATTCATCCAAAATTGTCCTAACATGCCACCTAACTATCAAGACCAAATAGTCACAATTACTTCAAGACCTTGCTGCCACGTTGGTTGATTTCATTCTTATCCAAATATTTGAATTAATTATCTACTAATCACTTGATTAACTTGTTAATCTTCCATTAACTAATAATTACCCGATTATCTCAAATTACTTAAAATATTACTCATTTTTAGCACACCTTGTACACCTCATTATCATGGTCATGTAGTACCTTGCATGGCACTAGTCCATAAATATCGGGTATTTTAGCTCGGGCCGCATTTTATCCCAAAATGTCAAACTTTAACGAAATTCATTTTCTTCGATTTGCTTACCCTCTCACCTTCACGAATTTACTCATCATTTGTTTGAAATATGATAATGCGTATAATCTCTAAAATAATCTCATTCTCGAACTTACGTCGATTAACTTACAATGAAACTTTATCATACGAAAATGCGGGATGTAACATCTCATTTTCCGAGCTTCCATCAATTTACCTATGGCATACTTTTACGTACGAAAATATGGGGTGTAACACAAGATACCTGGCGCCCCTAAGTTGTTGCCAAAAAGGGACGCCGACAAGTTCGTAGAGTAGCCATACAGTGATGTAGCAGCCCCGTATGCCATACCAAAGACCTATAAAATGCCACCCTTTCTCAGGATATACGACAGAACGACCGATCCTGAAGATCATGTGACCCATTACGTCACTACCATGAAAGAAAAATATCTCGCCAAAGAACACATGTCCTCTAATTTGCTAAAGAAGTTTGGCAAAACCCTTACGGGAGGAGCACTAACATGGTACTCACAGTTACCAGCCCATTCCATAGAAACTTTCGAGAAAATGGCCGACAAGTTCGTAACCGCATACGCTAGAGCCAAGAAGGCCGAAGCAAGAGTAAACGACATATTCGCTGTCAAGAAATCCTTGGGGGAGGACTGAGGGACATCCTCGCCCAGTTCAACAAGGTAAGGATGACTCTATCGAATGTATCCGAGGGGATTGCGGTCGCAGCTTTTCAGAACGGGATGAGTAGGGATGGTTCGAGAGCAACTAGAAAATTGTTGAGCCGGTTGATGAAATACCCTCCAACCACTTGGGACGAGATACGTAATGCCTATTGTGCCGAAGTCCTAGCAGATGAGGACAACCTCAACGGACTGACTCATTGACTCATTTCGGTACAAGCAGAGTCCAGGAAAGAACAAAGGGATAACACCAGAAGGGACCACCCGGTCCCGCGACCTAACAAGGAATGACACCAGCCATACATCAGAGCACCCTTCACACCTTCCCTCCACTATGAAGAAGGCCCCTCCAGGCCAAGGAATGGGACTCACCGCAACGAGAAAGGTATACACCCCTTATTATCTACTCACAATTTTTGCATGTCACTTATAGAAATAGTCCATGCCCTTGAGAAGCTCGGAACTAAGGTAAAGTGGATGCGAAATATGAGATTCGATCTGAAAACCAGAAAATCCGATGCCCTATGTGAATTCCACCAGGAACGTGGGCAGAAAACAGAAGATTACACCGCCCTCAGATAAGAAGTCGTAAATATGATACGGCAGGAACAGCTCAAAGAGCTGCTAAGCGACAAGGGGAGGAACAAATTCGCCAGAGGACGTAAACATCAAGGACCGTCGAAGCCGCCATCACCGCTCATACTATCGACATGATCATCAGTGGCAGCAACGACGCCCGTGAAGTTCACCACCACCCACAAGTTCAAGCGGCCTATCACCCCGCGAACGGTATGACAGATTCGAAGAAAGTATCATCTTCGATGAGTTAGATGCCTGTAGTTTGACTTTCCCTCATCATGATACCCTCGTCATTACTTTATGCATTTTAGATACTGATGTCAAACTTATTATGGTGGACGATGGAAGTGGAGTATGCAGTATTCATCCTCGAGTCCTCACCCAAATGAGACTCGAGGATAAGATAGTGTCGCACTACATCATGCTAACCGATTTTAATAATGCAGTTGAGTAGACGTCAGGGGAAATTACACTCCCCGTCTTGGCCGGCGGCGTAACTCTGGAGATGAAATTCCACATCATGGACCAAGCCACCACATACAACGCCATAGTGGGATGACTATGGATACATCCCATGAGAGCCATCCCTTCCATACTATACCAAGTAATTAAATTCCCAACACCATGGGGAATATTCAGCATACGAAGAGAACAACGCACGTCCCAGGAATCCTACTGCATTGCCTTAGATAGCACGGTAACCCAACAGAGAAAAGACAAGGAAAAAGTGGCATAGCAACCAACAAGGCCGAGGTCGACGCAAGGAGAGACCAAGGACTTCATTGTGGATCCCGAAATAGTCGAAGTTAACCATAGAAGACCTCGACCCTATTCAATTGGACCTCAATGACCGTAGAAAAAAGGCCTACATCGGCTACAAACTCCGAGAACCAGGTAAATTTAGTCAATTCCTAATAACTAATGCAGATTTGTTTGCCTTCAGCCATGCAGATATGTCGGGCATCCCCAAGGAAATCGCCACACATAAATTAAATGTCGACTCATTCTACCCCCAGTAAAGCAGGTCAGGCATAAATTCAACCCCACCATCAACGATGTAGTCCGCGAGGAGTTGGAGCAACTATTAGAGAACGGATCCATCAGGGAGTTGAAGTACCCAAAGTGGATCACCAACGTAGTGATGGTCAAAAAGAAAAACAGGAAAATGGCGGATGTCCGTGGATTTCACAGACTTGAACAAAGCATGTCCGAATGATTCGTTCCCGTTATCCCACATTGACCAACTCATCGATGCAACGTCCGGGCACGAGCTATTGAGTTTTTTGGACACGTACTCAGGCTATAACCAAATACTTATGGAGGAAGAAGATCAGGAGAAGACCATGTTCATCACCCACCAATGAACGCATTGTTATAGGGTCATACCGTTTGGGCTGAAGAATGCGGGGGCTACATATCAAGATTGGTTCCAAAGATGTTCAAAGACCAACTCGGCAAGACCATGGAGATATATATATATATATATATATATATATATATATATATATATATATATATATATATATATATATATGACATATTGGTCAAGTCCGAAAAGGTAGAGGATCACATCGACCATTTGAAGGAAGCCTTCGACATACTAAGACGGTACAGAATGAAACTAAATCTGGAGAAATGCGCGTTTGGCGTAGCCTCGGGAATGTTCTTGGGCTTTTTGGTGTCATAGAGGGGGATCGAGGTCAACCCAGACCAAATCAAAGCTATCGATGGGATACCGGAACACTTGACGACCAAAAAGAAAGTCCAAAGGTGGACTTGTAGAATTGCCGCCCTATCAAGATTTATCTCACGATCATCCGATCGATGTCATAAATTTTTTGGCGTACTCAAGAAGGACTTCAGTGCAACGATAATGCCTGAAGTCGAAAAGGAAGTTGTCCAAGATTCCCTCCAAGCAAAAGACCTCTGGGTCCTGTACACCGATGGTGCATCCAACGCATCAGGGTCCGGACTGGGACTCGTACTCGAGGTCCTTACAGGCGAAGTAATTCGCCAGTCCATAAGGTGCCCGGATATGACAAACAACAAGGCATGTATTAAGTCGTAATTACAGGGTTGAGGCTAGCACTCAAGTATGGGGCGAAGGGGTTGAAACTCCGCTATGATTCCCAGCTAGTAGTCAACCAAGTCACAGGGACTTTCCAAATCAAGGAACAAAGATTACAAAAATATCATACCGAGATCTGCAAACTACTGCTCGTGTTCGACGAATTCCAGCTCGACCAGATCCCACATGTGTAGAATGCCGAAGCGGATGGCCTCGCCAAATTGGCCGCAGCTATCAAAAGTATCATGACAGGGGATAAAAGCGTAGTCCACCTCCTCAACTCATCACTAGACCTGATCGAGGTAAGAACCGTAAACTTAACTTGGGTTTGGCGCCATCGTATTATCGCCTATTTGCATGCATGTTCCCAGATGACAAAAAAAAAAGCCAAGAAACTAAGAATGCAAGCAGCCAAGTACAGTCTCCTCCATAACGACCTGTACAAAAGGACTTACGGTGGTCCTCTAGCGAAATGTCTAGGCCCAAACTAGACCCAGCATATACTCGAAGAATTCCATGAAGGCCATTGCGGTGCACACTCTGGTAATTGAGCAATAGTCAGATGTCTCATACAGGCGGGATACTATTGGCCCACCATGAAAAAGGACGCCTAAGATTTAGTGAGGAAATGCGAACAATACCAAAAGTATGCCCCAATGATTCATCAAGTAGGCGAACACCTCAACTCAATCACCTCCTCATGGCCATTCATCAAATGGGGAATGAACATCATGGGCCCCCTCCCAGCAGGGCAAGGTAATGTATGATTCCTTTTGGTTTTAACTGACTATTTTTCTAAATGGGTGGAAGCAGGAGCATTCGCCCAAATACGGGAACAAGAGATAATTACCTTTATATGGTGGAGCATCATCTGCTGATTCGACCTACCCAAGGAGATCAGCTGTGACAACGTACACCAGTTCACGAGAAAGAAAACTATCATATTCTTCGATAAATGGCATATCAAGAGGATACTTTCAACCCCATATCACCCAACGGGTAATGAGCAAGCATAATCCTTCAACAAATGCATACTAAATAGCATGAAGAAAAACATTGAGGACGCCAAGGGATTGTGGCCGAAAATACTACCAAAAGTATTATGGGCCTACCGAACAACTCCGAAGACGAGCACATGAGAGATATCCTACTCTTTGGTCTATGGGACCGAGATAGTAATACCGGTCTAAGTTGGAGAACCCAGCCTAAGGTACTCCCACAAAAAGTAGTATGAGTAACGATGAGAGCAGAAGGCAAGAACTCGACGAAATCGACGAATGAAGGGATGTGGCATACATAAGAATGGTCGCCCAAAAATAACAAGCAGAACGCTATTATAACAAGAAATCAAAGGTCCGGCTGCTTAAAGTCGGGGACTACATGCTGAAAGCCAAAACTCAAGCGAGCAAAGACCCCAGGGAAGGAAAGCTGGGAACAAACTAGGACAACCCGTACAAAATCACAGCCAAAGCAAACAAGGGTTCATTCCAACTAGAGACTATGAAAGGAAAGCAACTACCAAACAATTGAAACATCAGCCGCCTCAAATACTTCAACTTCTAAGAGGAAAAGTGTCCCCCAAGTCGTACTCTTTTTCCCTCACTTGAGTTTTGTCCTAGTTCGGTTTTCTCAAAGAGGTTTTTAACGAGGCGGCGAAAGGAACACTTCAAGTCGAAGTACGCGAAGGAGACTATTTTTTTCTCTTTCATTGCCCGACTCCTCGATACCCTCCAAGTCGAACAATAAAGGGACTAGGTAGACTAGGACTGGGACTGGAATGCCAGGCAACACCCAAAACATGTAACTCTCTCCAAGTATGTAACCACAGCAACAACGTCGAAGTAATAAAAAAACTTACGTTTATCAGAAAACCACGTCTACAAAAAGGTTACGTTTGACCACGCTCGAACAACACCTATCGGCCCTCGTCCACGTCTACGAAAAGGTTACGGTCGACCCCAATCAACACCTATCAGCGCCCAGCCAAGATTTAATACTAGGTTGTGTTCGACTATGCTTGAATAACACCTATCGGCCTTCGAACGCGATTTAATAAAAGGTTATGTTCGACCAAGTTCGAACAAACACCTGCCAGCCTTCGGTCGTGATTTAATGAAAAGTTACATTCGACCAAGTTCGAACAAATACCTACCGGCCTTCGGTCACGATTTAATGAAAGTTTATGTTCGACCAAGTTCAAACAAACACCTACCGGCCATCGGCCATGATTTAACGAAAGGTTATGTTCGACCAAGTTGGAACAAACACCTATCGGACCCTAGCCACGAATATGAAAAGGTTATGTTCGACCTCGCTCGAACAAACACCTACCGTCCTTTGACCGCAACTTAACAAAAAGGTTTATGTTCGAGCTCTCGCTCGAACAAACACCTACCGGCCCTCGGCTGCAACTTAACAAAGGTCAAGATCGACCAAGTTCAAACAACACCTATCAGCCCTCGGCCAAATCTTAACGAAGAAACACACTCGACCTACATAAACAAAAGGCTAATATGACCCATGAATATTCGGCCCAAAGACCACGATCAGCTAAAAGACCACAACAATAAGAAGGACAAAAAGCGAAACGGGAAAACAATAGAAGCAAAAAATATACAAGTACAGAAAGTAAACCACAATAATAGAAGAAGATGCAAGGAACAACTTTGGTATTTCATATTTAAATTATTTACAAAGGCTCTTGAAGAGGCCGACAAAAATATACAAAAAGTTAAAATGAAAACTACTGGCCATCGCCATTACGGCCTTCAGTGCCCTCGTCAGCTCGGTCTTCAACGATATCACCACCCTGACCACCGATAACCTTCCTATCTCAGCCCCCATAACCCTCTCCATCCTCGTCTGGAAGGTATATGGAATCATACCAGGATTCGTCCTCGAGGCGATCTATAGCATCCTCATAACCCTCATCTTCCTCACCAGGACGAGAAGTAGTCATATCACAACCACAAGCAATCCGAGCCTCGCGAGCCTTGGCACGAGCACCCTCGAAGTCCGTAGTAGAAATAGAGCCCGCTACATACAACTCGCGAAGCACGTCCAGTCGGGCTTCGGCGTGAATCCACTCTTCGTACAAATCACAAGGAATGTTGGGGAAGCCAAAAGCCACAGATGAAGAAGGTCGTTCAAGTAGTTTATCCTTCTCGACCTCTAGAGCAGCAACCCGATCATAAAGATTAGAGGTCTCTTTCTCCAACTTACCAATCCTTTCATCGAGCCACTCTTCTTTAAGACTTGCCGTTGACAAGTCATTTTCTCGCTCGAAATGGAGAGTTCAGATCACCACCTCAAGAGACTTCATCTTCCTCAAAGCCTCCGACCGAGCGAACTCCACCTTCTCAAGCTCCTCCATCTTCTCGGTGATCTCGCCACTAAGAGCCTCCCCCTAAATTGACACTTCTCAAGCTAGCCTCGCAGCAAGACTACCTGAGCTTGGAGATCACTGCACTGGGCTTCCACACCCTGCTAAGCTCGATCTTGGAGATCACTTCACTCCTCAACGTCCCTTCCAGGACGCTACACTTCCCAACTACCCGCACCAGCTCCTCGTCTCGTTCTTTCAAGTCCTCTATCAGTTGGCGCACATCACCGCTTTCTCGGAGCCGGCACCGGAGCTTCCGGTACTTCTCAAGGCATTTGAAGTACTTATTCTTCAACTTCACATAAATATCTTTGTGTCTCTAATACCTATGAGCACTTTCAATATCCAGGACAACTATCTGCAAAACGAACGAAGGGAGTTAGAACCTATGAAAGAGCAAAGCGTAAGAAAAATAACGGACAACAAATGTACTTACCCGAAGGGCGAGACCAGCAATGGTATTTGACAAGGTACTATTATTCATTGTCCCGAGGGTCGTACCCTCAATTTCAGAATAGAGAGGGCCGAGGGAGGGGATTATCTCCTCGGTGTGCACAAGAAGGTTACGATCCATCGGGATCGCAATAGTTCTTGAACCCCCTTCCAACCTTACTTCGAGTTGAGTTAGCCCCTCATCGATCTTCCTCAACATGTCTATATCCATGTCGGAGTTAGATCCAACATCCTTCTCAGCAATAACCTTCCTTCTTTCATCAGTCAAAGAAGGTACGTCTGCTGCAACCCCAGAAGATGAGGCCTCCTCGCGCCCCGGAAGAGCAGGGCTGTCATTTCGTGCCATGCCCTCGACCGTGTCCCCCACAGGACACATGCCCTCTTCCTCCGAGTGAGAGGCCTCAAGACTTGCCTCAAGGCTCTCTACAATATGTACTATGGCCGTCTCTCGAAGGACAAAGCCACAAACTCCCACATCAACGGCCGCAGGCCCCTCTCTCCCCGTATCCATGACTCTCCTCTTGCAAGGCATTCGACCACCGTCATCAAGAGAGATATCGTCCTCATCAACTAATGAGTTGAGTTGGGGAACATGAGTTGCAGATAGAACGGAGACTGGCTCCCGAATTACATCGGCAGAAGTTATCGATACGTACGACGTAGTAGTTAAAATAGGAGCCGAAGCCGACAATGCAACAACGGCCTTTCAGAAGGAGGGCACTGGTGCCCGACTTCTCCAAGAACCCCTTCCTGAGAAAAAGACAGCATTAAGTTAGTAAATTGAGTCCATACCCTAGAGCAACCACGATCAAGGAAAGAAAATTACCAGTCGAAGGGAGGGCAAGCCCGAATTTCTTGATAAAACTTGGTCAATCACGGATCCCTACGATATGAGAGAGGAGTCGCTCGACTCAGTAAGAAATATGAGCGTCCAAAGGAGGAGGAGAGGTCTTGGCTGCAAAAGAAGAAGGCGATAAGTCAGAATTCAGGACCAAACACGGGAAACAAACCAGACACTTACGAGTATAGTTCCAACCCTTAGGAAAACCATTAAAATTGGCCACAACGTCCTCAGTTCTGACAAAAAAGAAGTTGAACCAGAATTGACAATTGGCCTTGTCGTCCATCTTCACCGCCAAGTATTTGCTTCCTCGGTGGCGAAGATTCAACATCGTTCCCCTATAAAAACTAGGGGCGAATAGATGTATTAAGTGCCGCAGCGTCAATTCGACCTCGGCCATCTTGGCAAACTTTGTGAGCATCTTTATAATTTTATAAACATACGGCGCGAGCTGAGCGGGACAAACGCCGTAGTGATGACTTAACTCTTCCACCAGCAGAAGAAGATGAAGAGAATAGCCGACTTGGAAGGGGTAGGTGTAGAGGGCACAATACCCAGGACGGTGGACTTGTACCGTGTCTCCTCCGGCCGGGATCAACTCGATATATTTGGGAAGACCGAATTTGGCTTTAAGCTACACTAATTCTTTTATCGTCATCACAGATCAAAAAGCTCCAGGCGCAGACTCTGGTGATTTGGTGAAATCAGATTTGGAATCAGGGTTGCGTGAGATTATTTCCCCCACCAACAGGAAAGTGTCATCCTCAATGGTGGCGGAAACGCTCTCCCTATGGGAGGGAAACACCACCTCCAAGGGAGCAACACGACTCCCCTCGCCAGCATCAGAAGATACGTTAGACATGATTTGGCGTAGTGAAGGAGAGTAAAAAACAAGAGGGGATGAAGAACAATATAGGTCACTGAAACAAAGAAAAAATTCAGAGTAGAAGAGAGTAAGACAAAAGTATGGTGTTTCGAAGCATTAGATAATTTAAACTCCAAAATCGGGTTTGAAGATCTCTATTTATAAAGATCATGGCACCGAAACCAAAACAGTTCATCATGATTGGCGTCGGAACCGAAACGGTAGGTCTAATCAGAGGTCATACATGAAACAAAGCAATGCATCGGGAATATGAGTCATAATGATGCATAACATCATGACGTCATCCTAACCCGTAGACAACATAACTCCAGCAAATCACCCGAGAAATTCGAAGCATTTGAAATGTGCGGCTCATAGAAGGCCACGTCGCTTGCTCGCCACGATAACCACGACCCGTATAGTCCGGTTGATTAGCTCGACCACCACTAACATGATCCGCTCATCGAACCCGCCCGTGAAGCCGACCTCAATAAGCGGAGGGACTAACTGTATGAGTCAGAATCTATCACAAGGATAGTTAAGTCAAAATGGCATTGGTAACATATTCCCAGGCGCCACGTGTCGATGTGATCTAATTAACAACGAAGGCCGTAGTCGAATAGTCAGCGAAGGCTCGAGTCGAGGAGTCGTTAAAGATCGAGGCCGAGGTCGAATACCCTTGACAGAGTTATAACGGCTAGTTTCAAGATAAGACATTAAAGAGAATATTCTCTGCACTTGTACTATTAGGGTTTTTAAGAACATGTTCCTTATAAATAGAAAGAGACACAATGATGGTAGGGAAGATTCATTTTGTAAAAGATACTTTGACTTTAGAGAGAGAGAATCGGGTCTCATCACAAACACACAAAAATAACCTTTTCACTAAGATTCTTGTTTACACTTTTCCGCCGGATCCGAGAATATCTCGTACAAACTAAGGCTTATTCATCACTCTCGATTGTCAGAAAGAATATTCATTGCTTTCATCCTTTCTCGGGTGACTTCTTTGCATTTATTTATATAAATGTCATTTATTGTTGTTCATCACTATTTAATGCCATATTGCTTTTGGGACAGATCTACATGCTATTCACCATAGTTTCGAGAATTTCGTCTTTGAGATATTATTATTAACTAAGATTAACCTTCATTCCTATAAATTTAATTAGTTGAACCAAGATCTATATTTTTAGTCAAACAGGCCCAACAAATTTGGTGGCCTAAAATCAAATTTTAATAAGAAATCTAAATTTCATACACTTATAAAAGTATATGCAAAAACTTTAATGTTGTCTTTTTTTCGTACTTATTTATACTATAGTATTCTTACAAGATATATGACTTTTAACTTCACTAAGTAATATTATTATTTATATTATCAAGGTTAATTCATGTTGATAAGATATTAGCCATGTGTTTGTAATATATTACCTTGGATCTTGTTGTAAGAAACTTTATTTGCTAATATGAAGATTTGATTAGTTTAATTTAGAGTTCTAAAACACTTCTAATATTAAAAAGTATATATTCTTTGTTTTTTTTTTTTTTTTTTTTACACATAATTTATACTTTTTTCTACAAACTTTAATATTGTCTAAATGAAAATATTATTATTTATTCTACCATAAATACTTTTGGGGTTTCAAAATTTTAGGGACTTAAAGCAAAAAGCTTTACTAGCCTTACTCTTGCACCACCCATGTAGGGTCTCTAGCCCACGGTCACTTTTATATATTTTGTTGCTTCAATTGATCCAACCAAGCTTTTCAGCTCACTTGCTTTGTGCACACTAATTTTTAATATTCGCCTGTGACTCCAAGTATTATGTTGATATTTTAATTAGCCTAACGTTGCGAGAGCAGTCCCAGAGCTGGAGTAACAAAAAAAAACTGACTACGAGATTTGATTGGGTTGCCTCATGTACATTTACCTTTCAAGACGTCTCAAAAAGGATTGCATGGTAATTACATTATTCGTCTCTCTTTAGTTCATGTTTTTCTTCATGGAACCTTCGAATTATAACTCTGGCTGGTCAAATTTAACATGATATTAGAGTCAAACTAACCGTTCAAACTGTGATCCGACCTGATCTTTTAACTTCGATTTTTCTATTTCAGTAGGCCGTCTATTGAGTTTTTTTTTTTAAAGATGTAATACTTGTGTGGGGAACGATGGATGGTAAAGTTTGAAATTTAGTATACTATATATTACGGGTGATTTGCAAGAATGGCCTTGGAAGTTTAACAAGTGTTGCGCTTGTCCCATGTGCAACACTTTTTACTTTTGACCTTAAAGATTTGTCCATGGGGCAAGCGAGGGTCAAAAAATCAAAATCATTTATTTTCAAGGTTATTGATTTACTATGGATTGCTAGCTAGCTATATTTTGGGCCGAATCTACTTGACTGACACAGAAGATGGATTGGGCTCGACGATCCGGACTTACTGCCCATTTGCACTGTGTGTGTAGATATGCGCTTTGGGGGCTCCATGGAAATCCTTACAGAGATTTGAAGCCAAGGCCTTTCTCATTTAAGTATCTATATAAACTAAGAAGTGCAAATGTACAATGAAGTCTTTTGTTTCATTTTGTATACCTTTGGAATTTAGAGATCGCAAGTTTTTAGCTATTAGTATAACTCTTAGAATGTTTTTAAATACTCTTAATATTTAAGTTATATAATAGACAGTATTTTCAGCTAGTTTATGAATATGTAAATGTATTGTTTAAACATTAAAAAAAACGATATCCGAATTCAAATATGAAATTTAGATACTTTGACCCTAGTGGTTCAATTCGGTTATTCTTTTTCTCCAATAGAGTACTAAACATTTGGAGATAAACTAATCCCTCCGATGTAATTTAAGTGACACATTTTTTCTTTTAATCTATCTCAAAATGAATGACATGTTTTTATATGTATTAAAAATTCACCCTTAAAAGTTTTTATTTTATCCTTTGTCATGATTTTATAGCCACAAATAATCTATCAAAATGTGTTAGAAACTCAAGATTCAATTTTTTTTTTCTTTCTTGAATTTCATGTCTATTGTCTAATCAAATATTTTTACATAAATGGAACGGAGGGAGTGGATCATATACTATAATCTAGAAACACTTGCTTAAATGTACTACATTACAATAGGAACAAATTCGTGTTTTAAGAAAATATTAAAACCAAAATTGTTATGGAGCTGCTGTTTCCCTTCGTTAGTTCGTTACATAGCTTAAGACAAACTTGGCTATTCCTAACATGCCAAACAACAAATAACGCATAAAAAAGATTAAGTAATCAAATACCCTGGCTGAGTATTCGTAAACTATGGCCCGGGGACTAAAATATGTCTTGTAAAAGGGAACTCAATCATTCTTGGAGTTCGGAATCAAAGTGTATTTTTTTTGAACTCAAACGATAAAAATATGTGGAAAAAAATTGACTATCATTTTATATATAGCGCGGTTATTCACCGAACTTAAAATACTGTCATGCCAATCAGATATTAGACAAATACCTGAACGTTATTTGACAATGCACTCCTTCACAGGGGCGGACCGACAGTAATATGTATGGGCTCCCGAGAACCCAATAGCTTTTTTCTAGACCCTCTATTTGTATTAAGAAATCTATTGAATATATAACAATTATTATATGGGAACCCAGTTCCAAAATGCATTTCTGGCCTAATGGTAAATCCTGGAACCCAGATGTGGCCCTCTTCTCTTCCTATTTTATCCTTTGGTTTTTGAGCAGTACTTCCTTTGGTTTTTGAGCAGTACTTCCACTAAGGAAAAATATCAAACAGACAAATATTACTCTCTTTCTGTCAAGTTAGTACAACTTCCACTTTAGTCTATTTTTTAAAATAATAATAATAATAATAATAATAATAATAATAATAGATGACTAAAGTGAACCTAAAAAGAAACAACCACATCAAAAAGTCCCCAAAAGTTGCTTTGTCGCAAATACCCAAATCAAACATTGAAAAAAAAGAGTTAAGGTTTCAAATATCTTGTTGCAACCACTAGTTCTTCGTTCTTCTTTTAATCTTCTTCAATCTTGACTTTTCTTTTGTTGCCTATCAAAGACAAGTCAGTGATCTATTGTAGGTTCTCTCCGTCCTTCATCTTTTTTTTATAAATATTTTTCTCTTATATTATATTATATTACATGAAATAATATCTCTTAACTATTTTCCTCTTATATTCATCTGTAATATTTAATTTGTGTCTTATGATTTGTAGGGCATTTTAGTGAGAGTCGATATGATCAAGAGATTTTTCAAGCCGCAAATCTCTTCAGGTTCTACTTCTAGTTCTCCTTCACTAAGCTCACTTTCCTCTCCAGTGATTAATGATAATGTCAATTCTTCCCAACCATCACACAAAGATATTGTATTGGATCCGAATCTTCTTAACCTGATCCTGGTGAAAGAAAATAAATTTTAAAATTTTCTCCTAATTTACGTGACCGAGTGAGAAGACATTACATTCAAAAATAGCCTTATCGGTCTCGCAATTTTATTTTTCCAAAAATAAATTTTGGTAAAAAATTGCGTCATTTTAATCCGAAATGGTTTAATACTTCATATTCTGGATAGTTAGAATATAGTATTAAAGAAGATGCAGCATTTTGCTTATGTTGTTACTTGTTTAAAAATGAGATAGGAGGATATGGAAAAAAAGTAAGTAATTCTTTTACAAAAGATGGTTTTAGGGCTTGGAATAAAGGTATAGAGAGTCTTAAGCACATGTGGGTGAAGTAAATAGTGTTCATAATCGGTGTTTCAAGATGATGCAAGATTTATCGAATCAAGCACAATCTATTTTAATATCTTTTGATAAGTAATCCGAGAAAACTAAAAGTGAGTATAGGGTTCGCCTGAATGCCTCAATTGATGTTGCAAGGTATCTTTTAAAAGAAGGAATGTCTTTTCGGGGTCACGATGAGCGTGAAACTTATACAATAAGAGGCAACTTCTTGGATCTCTTAAAGTGATATGCAAATAAGAAGGATAATGTAAAGAAAGTTGTGTTATAAAATATTCCAAAAAATGACATTATGATTTGTCCAAATATACAAAAAGACATTGTGAGTTCTTGTGCAAAAGAAACATTAAAAGCAATTGCTGAAGACTTGAACGGGGATTACTTTGGGATATTGGTTGATGAGTCTAAGGATGTCTCTCATAAGGAACAAATGGCGCTTGTTTTGCGTTATGTCAACAAAGAGGGTAAAGTTATTGAGCGATTCCTTAGCATTGTTCATGTTAAAGATACTTCTGCAAAGTTATTAAAAGAAGCGATTTATTCTTTGCTTTTGAAACATTCATGGAGTAAATCTCAAATACGGGGACAAGGTTATGATGGAGCTAGTAACATGTAGGGAGAAATTAATAGTCTTAAAACTTTGATTATGAATAATACTCCTTTAGCATATTGCACATATTATTTTGCTTATCAATTGCAATTGACTCTTGTAGTTGTTGCAAAAAAAATTATGAGGCCGAATAATTTTTTGATATTCTTGCAAATGTTTTAAATATTGTTGGGGTTTTCTTTAAGCATAGGGAGATACTTCGAGATGAACAAGCAGAAAAATTAGAGCAACTACTAGTGCTTGGTGAAGTTCATACAGGAAGCGGTTTAAATCAAGAACTTGGACTTCAAAGGGCAGGTGATACTCGGTGGGGTTTTTATTTTAAGACAATGCATAATTTTATTAGTTTATTCTCTTCAATTGTTCATGTACTTAGAGTTCTTGCAATTGAGGGTTCAAATTATCATGAGAGATCAATGGCAAAAAGTCTAATGGATGACATAAGATCCTATGACTTTGTGTATATGTTACATTTAATGTTGAAAGTATTAGCACTTACATATGATTTAAATATGGCTTTGCGAAAAAAAGATCAAAATATTATAAGTGCAATGAAGCTTGTTGGTTTCGCAAAGAGACAATTGCAAGATATGAGAGATTCTAGATGGAATTCTTTGATAGAAGACGTCTCTTTATTTTGTGTCAAGCATGGTATTGTGATCCCCGAAATGGATATAAATTATGTTCGTGGAAAGTCAAAGCGTAAGAAATCAAGTATTACATATTCTTATCATTTGCATGTAGAGGTTTTCTATGCTATTATTTATTTGTAACTTTCGGAGCTTAACAATCGTTTCAATAAAGTGAATACTGATCTACTTCTTGGTATGGCTAGTTTGAATCTAGATAATTCTTTTGCAAATTATGATAAGGACAAGATTATAAAACTTGCTACACACTATCCGAATGAGTTCACTAATTCTATGCTTGAGTATCTTAGTTTTGAGCTTGACATCTATATTGACTAGTGCGAGAGGCGGGCAATGAATTCTCTAACTTGAAAAGACTCGGAGATATTTTAGAGACATTGGTTAAATAAATTTGCACATGACTTGGAGACTTGTTTATTTACTTGTGAAGTTAAGTTTGATATTGCATGTCGCTACTGCAACGATAGAAACAGCTTTTTCTTCGCTGAAGTACGTTAAAAATGACTTGTGAAGCAGAATTGGTAATGAATTTTTTAATGATTGTTTAGTTTATTATATAGAGGATGAAGTATTTAAAAGTGTACCTAATGATGCGATCATTGATCTTTTTCAAAACATGACAAGTCATTGAGTACAATTGTAATGATAATGTTTATATTCATATGTTGTCTTTAAGTATTTTGTTATTTTCTAAATATATGTTGGATATTGATTGTCACGCCCCGACCTGGGAGCGAAACTGGCACCCGGTGCCTCAACTAACCTGGTATACCAAATTGCGACTAAGGGACTCTGAACATATAATGTCATAATTTGGCCATGGGGCCACCTTGCAAGACAATTTGCGAAGCAAAATATAAAATTGAATGAAAACTAACGCTGACTAAACATCAATATAAAGTTGGGCCGACAAGGCCGTCGTAACTACTACAACTGACAAACCACCAAAATATACATACCAGGCCTACAAACCCAACATAGTGCACTAACTGACAGGATATGTCTACAAGCCTCTACTGATGGATATATTGTGATCGGAACAGGGCCCCGACCTACCCATAACATATATACATATATACAGAATATGTACACAAAAATCTAGACTCGATAACTCCGAAGGACGTGGAGCTTATCGATCAGGCTGAAGTCTGGAAACACCTACTGAGGAGGTATACCCGTCTCTCTATCTGAACCTGCACGCATAAAATGCAGCGTCCCCAGAAAAGGGATGTTAGTACAAAATAATGTACCAAGTATATAAGGCAATAACATAACTGAAAGTTGAAACTGAACTGATAATATAATAACTGAAAGTAATTGAGAGTCAAAGATGATCTGGAGATATACTTACCTGTTGATACTGACTCAACTCCTTCAATATAGTAAGTAAAATAATTGTCCGGCTTTATAAGGCTCGGTATATATAACTGCTCTGCCGTAGTAGGCTCGCTCATAGGCGCTCGGCCATACTAGGCTATGTATCTCGGCCATGCTGGGCTCGCTCATAGGCGCTCGGCCACAATAGGCTCGGTATATAACTTTCCATCTGATCAGAGGTTGCCTAATAGGGGCCTGCCCATCGATTATAGCTCGATGGTAATGAAAATACTGTAATACTGTATATATAGGCTTGATGCTCTCTTGACTGGAAGAAGACAATACTAAATTGAATATAGAGTCTCGATAAGGAATAATATTGTGACTTATGAGACTAGAATAATGTGAATAAATTCATGAATACGAACTTCTCTTTATGTCTCATTACTAACACATGTAGCTACGAGATCACGCCAAAATGAAGGAAGGCTTAGCCTTAACATACCTTATCACACTCTTTCCAATCACCAAGTTGAACTCGCCTCTTCTCACCTTAATATACAATAACGATAATAATACTATCATTAAGTTATGAAACGTATAACTATCGCATAACGAACGACATGCTTATTTTGTATTAAAACGGACAGCATCTCCCCTATAATCCTTACTTCCTCCAAATTCAAGATAACACTAACAACACCAAAAATAACAATAACAACATATATACATTATTTTCCAACCTTATGTACACCACACAATACTACAAAATAGCCCAACACACCCCAATCTCTTCATACACAAAACGACCACCGTAGTAGTGTCAACAACCCCAAAAATATTACGAAGAACGACCAGCCCAACATCCTGCATTTATGTGGTGTTTCTCCACACCCTTCCTCCTCCAAAACTCCACAAAACAGTAGTAAATCATGCAGCCCAACAGCAACACCAAACAGTCCACAAAACAATCCATAAAACAGTCCGCTACAAGTGAATAACTCGAACTCACGGCTTCCGATCATCGTCCCGTGAGTTCTTACAAATATAGAACAACTTACCATGCATCTAAAACTGTAAAGAATGGATTAAAGAGAGCAATAAACTTACCTTATTTGTGGGATAACTCAGCTCCTATCTTGGTTCTTCAAACTCTAGGCTTTACCTCCAATTAGAACTTGAAAGGGAGAGAAAATCTATTAGGGTTTGTGGGAACTTTTTTGAGAGGATTGTTGCAGAGATTAAGTCTGGTTATTTTGCCATATTATCATCCTAATATATGAAGGGGATAGGCCTTTAAAAAGGCCTCTTTGAACGACCCAAACTGGCCCAGTTTTGGATTCTCGTTTAAGCAAGTAGGCGACAGTCTGCGCAGTCTCGCAAAACTGCCCATATCTCTCTACTCCGATATCGTATTGACAAACGATTTAATGAGTTGAAAATTAGACTCATAGATATTTAATTTGATGGGTGGAACACCCCATAAATCTAAGTATATTGGAAGAAAATCGCAGTTACATTTGACCCAAAGTTTCAGTAAAACTTATGAACGTAACTTGTGATGACTTTCATCGACTTTTGTTCCATCACTCGCTTGACTTCAAAACATAATACACGACTATCAAACGAATAACATAACTCGTAACATAACCTTCTTATCATGTAAAACACCATGGTCTCATCCCAAAAGTATATGCTATAATATTCCCAATTTGTCGGCTTTCGACGAAATATTATTTTCTTCAATTCCGTTAGCTTCTAAACCTTCCAACCCTCTTTGTACTTGTTGTTCATGATATTCAATATTTGTAATATCCGAGGTAACATGATTAACTTGCTTTATATATTTTCAAAGATGATCTCATTTTTGGGTCCTACATTACTTTGCTCATGATGCAGTTTTACATACAAAAAGATATAGGGTGTAACATCGATACTCGTTCCTTAATTCGGTTATTGTAATATATTGACTTAAAATTGCGGTAAGAACCCATACACTTCAATTCCTAGATCTACCTCTGTTCCTTCAAGTGGTTCAAAAATAATGTCCACGTCTCTTGGCTTTTAATGGCACAAATAGTAAATGCTAGGGGAAATATACTTCCATTAGCATCTACTTCAATGGAGATCAACAACTTAATATCATACTTTCCATAGACATGAGTGTCGTCTATAGATATTACCGGCCGACAATGCACAAAACTATCAATGGCTGGTTTAAATACCAGAACACATATCTGAATATGTATTCTGGTATTCCGGGACTCCGCTCAAGCTTCCATTCAACAATAGTCCCGGGGTTAAAGTATTGAAATGCAGCTATGTACCTGGGTAGAGCAACAAAGGGCTTATCCCAGTTACTATAAACAATTTCAAATGCACGTTTACGCCTAAGAAATGTTTTTCTTTTAGTAATGGTACATCCATATACCTGGTGGACAGATGTTATATACTCTTTGATCTTGTACCTTATGGACGCTTCAATGTGTGAAATCAAGACAAGAGAAATCAAGTCAACATTCAAGTTAAATTGATTTCCACTGAATGTGTCAATTTTACAAGTGTGAGTGCCAATGTATTTTCCCACAATCCACATATTTATTTTGACAAGAGTGGGTTGCTCTAGCTTCCAACCAAGAGGTTGTGAGTTCGAGTCACCCCAAGAGTAAGGTGGGGAGTTCTTGGAGGGAGGGAGCCGAGGGTCTATCGGAAACAGCCTCTCTACCCCAGGGTAGGGGTAAAGTCTACGTACATACTACCCTCCCCAGAACCCACTAGTAGGATTATACTGGGTTGTTGTTGTTATTGTTATTGTTGTTGTTGTTGTTTCTCGCATGCAGCATCCAATTACAACCTTGAAACCATCTACGACAAATAACCTTATATACTTCCGAAAATGTCTCATGAACCACGATCTCACGATACTCTTTTATGCTGTACATTCGCACCGCCCTTCTTAGGCATGCTTTATCAGCAAAAAGCATGCTCTTTGACAACACCGTTACTCTAGATTCATCCCACATTGATGTCCGAATTTCATCAAGATCCCTTGTAAGGGCATCCATATCTGTCATACTTGGCAACTGATCTAGGTAGAGAATCTCCCTTGAATGAAACGGCACATGGAACTCGTACACTCTTGGTCTAACGGGAGGTGGAGCATGCTCTCTCATCAAATCAGGTTCATCATTCTCGTCCTCATCATCATCACCCTCATCAGGGAAGGGTGTTTCATCTCCAGACTCATCAGCATTGTTGTCATAATCACTATCATCTTCCTGACTCTGCGCATCTGCCAAATCCCGATTAAATATGTCGTCTTCGGGTAATTGAGTAAGGACAGGACCTTCAAGTTGCTCGTTTTCACTGCACAACCAATAAAATAATGAGTTTCTAAAATTCATCCAAACATTACATATAAACTTCATCACTTAACTTACAAACCATAATGTGTTGATATCCTATGATGCACATTATCCTGTTGCTGATGACTCCCGGATGGACTACAATGATCTAACACACCAAACCTAGGCATATTCTAATTGTCCGTTAGTTCATAACTTATAAAATTCATATCTGGCCGGTAACCCATGTGAAATATATGAGTGTTAATACAAATTTAATACATAAAAATAAACATCATAACACAAAGAAAAATTAAAATTTACCACTCGGCTTGTGGATTATGTAAACTTTGGGAAAAATTATGTGATCGCTCCTCATTCGCCCATGGAGATAAATTTAGATCTGGCCAAACTCTTTCACCCGGAATCTGTTCGGATAAAACTGCTCCAAAAAACCACCCGATGATTAAGGGATATCCCTATTTTGCGGAACCTCATTATTGCGAACGTCTTCAGCCCTGCGTATATTTCCAATATTTTTATCACAAGAAGTTCACGGTGTTCATCCGGAGTCCTCAAAAAATCTGTCAGAATTTTATCGTTTTCGATATTAAACACAACATAACAAGCAACCCCTTGCAGAGTAATAGAATACGGATATCTTCTAGTTACTTTAATATTAACCGAACATTTGCTCACACTCATTTTTTTACCTAACAACGATACCAATCTATTATACTCCAATGTAAGTAGCAACTTCACATGACACTGTGGAGAACAACTATAGCGTACTGAATTATTCTCCACCACAACTTCACCCCCCAATATAATGAAACCTTAATTTTCGCTCTTCGGACATTATGACAAAATGTAAAATAACTTAACGAACAAATATTTCGAAAGATCTGAAGGATCTTGAATGGATTTTTACCAAATTCTGAAACTTCTTAAATAAGAAAAAATCAGTCCGGAGGTACAATTATTTAAAGTGTAGCGCATGCATAATAGGCGTTATATCTGTAGCGCTTATACTGCATGCGCTATACCTATATGAATTATTGGTAGGTCGATAAAGTGCAACTGAATTAATGGTGGGCATGAAAGTTTAAATATAGCGCGATAAATAACCGCGCTATATATAAAATGATAGTTAATTTTCTTTTTCACCTACTTTTATCGTTTGAATCCAAAAGAATCACGCTTTGATTCCGCAATCTCATTCTTGCACGGACACTTTTCCTTTTTTCGACTGTGACCAAACACAAATATTATGTAATGGCCTAGCAGTCTAGCACTGTGATAATAACGTGAATCAGAATGTCATCATCCTCGGGCAGCTGACAAAGTACGTGTATCTTATGTCAATATCAAATCAATATTGAATCTAACCTGTCCTTTTGGAAGCAAAGTTGTGAAAGAATCTATTGTCATCTTAATAACCTTTGGCAAAAGTCCTGAATGGTAAGGGCCTTAACCCTGTCTCCTTCTGATGTCCATTAGATTGTCATGGATATTTTTAGTGGTCCATATTACAATTTAAAACTTGGGCAAAGGGCCCAATAGGGCTTTCAACCATGAAAAATAGAACAAATTTGTCCTTATTGTGAATTTGGTTTCACAGATGCCTTTATGATTAGTGAATTTGTTCAGAGTTGCCCCTCAACTACGAGAAATAGAACAATTGGTTGACTAGCAAATCTAAACCAATTCACTAATGATACGGACACGTTTTGGATCAAATTTAAAATAAAGGTAAATTTACTCTATTTTTCATAGTTTTTTAGGGGCATTTTTGGCCCTTTCCCCTTAAACTTTATATCTGCTCCTACTTTTTTGTTTGACTAAAACAATTTTTTTGGAGATTGGTCTATGACCTATTACATTTTTAGTTACTTATATGACTCTTTTTAGTAATATAGAATACAGAAGATCGATATATGCAAACTTTTTTGTACAATCATTATTTATTTAATTGACAACTAGTTATAATAAGGGAGATTGGTTTGTGTTTGACAAAACAAAGGAAGGTAATTTAGGAGTCGTTTTGTATCAGGATTAAAATTTGGAAGAGTATTATCCCATAATAAAATTTGGATGACATTTATTCCATGTTTGGTTATGGGTATTAGCTAATATCGGTACAGTTTTATACCAGAATCTTAATATTAACTAACTCATGTTAAATATGGAATAACAAGCTTAGAACTATAACTAAACCCTAGATAACTCTCTTTGAAATCAAACGACCCCTTATGGTTTTGCATAAGAAAACATGGAAACCTTGAGGCATACACTTAAAATATTTACACTGTAGGGTAATTTAATTTGCGAGTCAATTACAGACAAAATATAATACATTATTGTAATCGGTGAATACTATTAGATTACTTGTAGTGATATCGATGTTTGGTTTTATGTTAGTTAAATTGCTATTAATAATATCCTTGGCGCGAAGTGAATCACCTTCTCGATTTAATATTTAGTTAATTAGAATATGTGATTTTAAAATAAGTAGTAAATAGTACATGTCTCTTCCAAACATCAAAATTAGCTTTAAGAGGAAACTTAAAAGGCGTATCTAAAAAACAATATGAGAATCGTAAAAAAGAAAAGAGTTACTCCACATTATGAGATTATGAATAAAAAAATATTACATTTATATTCTAAACATCAAAATTTATTTAAACACTTTCACATAATTTAAAATCACTTTACAAGTAAAAATAAAGAGATGATAAATAAGAATGATCAAACAAGTAAGAGATGTATTTATATTTCGACTATAACAACAACAACCCAGTATAATTTTACTAGTGGGGTTTGGGGAGGGTAGTGTGTACGCAAACCTTACCCCTACCCTGAGGTAGAGAGGTTGTTTCCAATAGACCCTCGGCATCCTTCCCTCCAAGAACTCCCACCTTGCTCTTAGGGTGACTCGAACTCACAACCTCTTGGTTGAAAATGGAGGTTATTTAAAATAATTCTAGTAACCATATTATAACAGGAACTCAAGCCAACTCGTGTCTCTTGAAAGAGATTTAGGGAAGATTGTTGAGACCTTCATTATATAGAACTCGAAAGGCTTCCATTTTTGCCAATGGAAGAGCCAAACCTATCTCTATTCCACCAACCATCTCTCTGCTTTCACATAGAGACACACTACCTGTTCTATCTATTGATATTTCTTCAATTTTTCTGGGTCTGCCCCACCCGAAATCCAATGTGTAAAGATCCACTTTAGGTGACCCGGTTACTGTTATATGGAGCCCCGATCCACGGAACACATTCCAATCCGAAATCCAATTTTCTACCCCACCCAACACATTCCTATCCAATTCTTTTATTGTATCCCCAATTGCTTTTGCAGCAAAAACTATACCATTCTCTCCCAATAACTCATTTCTCCTTGCCATTGCTCTACCAAATGCAATGCAATTACCTACATAAG
Organism: Nicotiana tomentosiformis; assembly: GCF_000390325.3. Lineage (NCBI taxonomy): Eukaryota > Viridiplantae > Streptophyta > Magnoliopsida > Solanales > Solanaceae > Nicotiana > Nicotiana tomentosiformis. Next base: position 20,622,857 of record NC_090818.1, read on the forward strand.
TTACAGGCACTGGGTAACCCAACCGGGTTATACCGCCCGCTATGAAACCGAAATAATGGAGCTCCGTTTTTTCAATTGGATCTTCAATATGTTGCATGTTAGCTTTCAACCAGCACATCCAAATATATGAACATGTTATCACATAGGGGGAAAGAAGCAATTGGACTGACCCGAATACTTTCTCGGACCTAGACACGATCCATCCTTTGATAACCTCCATCTCGGGTCGACCCATTACAAATGTGGACCTTACCATGTCACTAAAATTATCAACTAGGAATTTTGGCAAACATATTTGGTTCCACCATTGTTTCCACAAGATTGGTTCAAGTCCATTAATGTCATGAATTACTGACCTATCATAATACGGTAAATTCTTGTTCAACACAGGCAAGTACAACTCTAGTCCCGTTCTAAAAATAGCAGCCCATATCTTCAAGAAATTGTTGAATGTCCTTTCATCTGCAGCCACGTGACGTAGAGAGAATCCAATAGAAATCCCACATTCAGGAAAGATAGTTATTTGGACAGCCAAAAGTGAGTACTTTGACTCTTGGTCAACACCTGGCAAGTCACAAATTTTTGGCATTTGAGGGACTAATTGATGAAAATCTTGAACACTCCTTTGGTTGTAGCCTGAGAGTTTGTTAAAATCAGCTGTGGACTCTGCTATGGTTAATGAAACAGAGTCACCTGAGGTGTAGCTAAGGTGTGGTAAAGCTGGTTGTGGTGGTATTGTTAGATTGCCAGCTAAAGGGAAAAAATATTGGAGTGTGAAAGAAAGGGAAGTTTTGAAGTTGGATAGAATTGTTTGTTTGAAATGAGAAGTTGTGTGAGGGAAATCATAGAAGAAAAGGGGTTGACTTGGGGAGAAAAGAAGCCAAGGTATGTCTAAGAATGTTAATGGCAAAATAGTTGATGGAACCGAACCTGATGGTGGCGAAACTTGGCAACATTCGAGCACCTTAATTTGCTGCATAGGTGCCATTGAGGAGTTTGGTTTTCTGCTAGAAGTTTGGAACTTTAAAGTGCTCAAAGTTGGCTTTAGCCTTTGTGCAAGGCAATAACTTTTGTTTGTTTTTCTTTTTTGCAAATTGGCAATGGAGGAATATTATTTTGTGGTTTGACCAGCCACTCAATTATTATTCCTGGAATCGTGGATATTTTATACTCCTTATGTGCTCTACTTATATTTTTTGAGCGGAAGTCTATCTAAAATTGTCTCTCTATCTATTCGAATAGAGATAAAGTCTGCATACATATTACGCTTCTCGTACCCTACTTATGAGATTATATTGGTTTTGTTGTTGTTGTTGATGTATGTACTTCACTTCTCTTACTTTTTCTATTCAAAGACACCGGCCTCATGCTTTTATTAGGATGCTTGGCCATTACTTCAATTGCAAATTATGAAGTCATTATTTGCAAGTTGAATTAGTCAAAAGTATTTATACATATTGCATTTTAAAATCTGAAATACTTTCAATTCATGTTCAAACACAAGATAAAATATTCTTTTTCCAACTCAACTAAGTATTATCCAAACGCCTCTAAGCTTCTTTTAAACTTGCTTTGATCTTTTTTCTTTAAAAGTATTTTGTCCATTTCTTCTTGTTCTCCAATCAGTTGTCACTTGTCAATATGTCGCTCCATCATACTTCTAAAATATCATCTGGCCTTTTAATTTCTTTCACATGCTTTAATTAAATTAAAGGAGTAAACAATGTCGCATCATGCAGGTAATTGAAGAAATATTAAAATGTTAAGTTGGTTAGACTAACAGTAACGCTTAGCACGTTTATAACGGGTCATTTCCACTGTTTGAATACTGTAGGCTTTTGCCTGAATGAATTATGGGTTATACCCCACAACAATCATAGTACAAATTACTCTGATCAGGGTTGTACCTCTGGGCAAAGGCAGGAAATGAAAAAAGAAAAAGAATATAAAAAGAAATGAATGGTCATTATTACCTTTCCCCCAATGAAAAATTCTACAGATTCGAACCTTACTTTATCCTTGATTGTAGTATCATTTTATATTGTTAATATTGTTTACCCAAAAATATGGCTAATAATTGAATTTATACGTGATTTTAACTTTTAAAAATGTGCGGATTAATTTAATACAAATGATAAATAACTTTAGATTAAACAGATAAATGATATAATAAATTGCCAAACCAATTAAGGGGAGTGATCCCGGGCTCAGTAACAACTTAGTGAAATGTCTGCCTTCGATCTCGGGCTCACAATAATGAAGAACTGATGAATAGAAGTAAGAATTTTGAATAGGAGAGAAAATAAGAGTATATTGCCTTGATATACGTGTTACAATGTGTGTTTAATGAATAGTAAGGCTCTCCTTTATATAGTAGGGGAGTTTTACCCTAAGTACAATTTCATAAAAGGTAAAAATCTTTCGTTTTGCTAATCACTGATTTTCTGCCGATACGTGCCGAGATTCACACCGTGACATCCGGTTGGGCACGGATATCACGACCCTTCGTTAGTCGTGCTCGATTATTTGGTAATGCTCTCCGAAGTTTTGGGATTCATATCGAACCTCGGGGGTGGCCCCGATTCTTCCGAGGGTAGGTGTTTTATCCGGACCCCGAATCGAGATGCTCCTTGCCCCAATTCTGGTTCTTTACGGTCATGTCTTTACTCTGTTTACTTCATCGAGAACCGAGGTGACCAACGGGCTCGGTTTCACCCGTATACAGATAGTCCTTTTGTTTCTCGGAGAGTTGGTTTACTAATAAAACGACGAGAAACGAGATATGCACTTCGATTCCTTCTTCAATACGCCGTGACAGAAACGACAAAGAATATGAAACGTCCCGTCAGTCGTGCCGTTATTAATTCAAACACATGTCAGCCACCGGCAGGTCATCCCTGAATGCGAAACATCGTGAAACCTCTATAAATACTTTCCTCCCTTGTTCATTTTTTACCTTTTGGCCAAGCTTCTACCTTCGAGTTTTCAGGATATCACTACCCTTCTTCACACTCTAATATTTTTATCTCTGTTCTTCAAGACTTCTCAGTAAATGCAAGTTTTTACCTGATTTTTACCCAAATTAGCGCACTTGACTTTTTATCTTTCAACCTTTCTTCATACTTTTCAAGCTTTTTTCATATAACAAAGGCTAAAACTTCCAAATATGTTCCCCAATAAGCTGCTTCTTCTTCTTCACAACCATCTACTGAAATCATGGAGACCACTCCCGATGTGGTCGTCCTCGAGAGGTCCGCTTGTGGCGCGGATACCGATGAATCGGTTGTCGAGCCTCCTTGAAAATGTTCGTCCCCAGGGGTTGTTCGGTTGCTGATGAGTTTAAAGTTGAGAAGCCCTCGTTGGTATAGGTCCGGGGTGAAGGAGTATCAAGGTATATATGCTCCATTACCAAAGACATCCTCCCAGCGGTCCGAGAGGACTGCAATTGAGCGGGTAAGGACGTAGTAGTCTCCGGGCATGCGGACGCCATCATTATCCACGTGGAGAGGTATCTAAGTGTTTACACTTATCCTTTTACATTAGGCACAATGGACCCGGTTATCTTGGATTTCTACCAAAGGTATGAAGTATGCCTCCGTCAAATCCACTCGTTGATGTGGAGAGTCGTGATTCTCCTTCGTTATTTCGTGAACAAGACTGAATCTCGCCAGTGTCACGACCCCAAATTTCCTCCGTAGGATGTCGTGATGGCATCTAATCTCTAAGACTAGGTAAGCCTATCAATGCAGAATAATAATAAATATCTGAAATAAATAAACTACAATTCAAACAATTTTAACTCCCAAAACCTGGTAAAAATAAGTCACAAGCTTCTAAGAATTTATTCTCAATGTCTCTATATGTCAAGGTCTAAATAAAATATAAGGAAGCAACATAAAATGATAGAAGGGGACTTCGGAGTCTGCGGACGCTGGCAGATATACCTCGAAGTCTCCGTGCGCAAGTAACTCACTAACGTCTAGGCTGGTAAAATATACCTGGATCTGCACAAAAAGATGTGCAGAAGTGTAGTATGAGTACACCATAGCGGTACCCAGTAAGTGCCAAGCCTAACCTCGGTAGAGTAGTGACGAGATCAGGTGAGACCCTACTGGAATATAATAATGGCATAGTAAAATGTTTATCAATGTAGTAAAATAAAATGACATTGAAAATGAATCAAATAGTATGTCACATTTAATGACACCAAATAATTACAAATAATATCTCGTGGAAATCAAAACAGAATTTCCTTCAACTTTATGAAAATTACAATAATAACCAAAGGCAACTACGGCCATAAATCAATATCAACAAGGGCACTCCCGAGGTACCGCCTCGTAGTCCCAAATCATAAATAAATTCACAATATCTCATTTCCTTATATCACCGCGGGAGCCTTCACAATTTATTTAAAGAAAATAATTTTTTCGAAATAGCATCCCGCGTTTTAGCCACCCTTATCACACCGCATGACTTCTAGTAGTTCCCCTACTAGCCACGCGTATCAAGCCACCCTTATCTCACCGCATGCGTTTCAACACCCAGACCTTATACCATCGCATGCGTATCAATATCACAATATATCACAATTTGTACCTCAAGTGCTCAAATAATTTAACTTGCCAAAATAATTCAACAACAATATTTTTCCACAATAAAGAGCTCACGGCTCATGCCAAAATAAATCATCAATAATAGTTTTCCACAATAAAGAGCTCACGGCTCATGCCAAAATAAATCATCAATAATAGTTTGCCACAATAAAGAGCTCACGGCTTATGCCAAAATAAATCATCAATCATAGTTTTCCATAATAAAGAGCTAACAGCTCATGTCAAAATAATTCATCAATAATATTCTTCCACAATAAAGAGCTCACGGCTCCCTCACAATGAGTATAAAAATATTCAGGAGTAAATAATTTAGGAAAATAATATTTCAAAATCTTTACTACGTTGCTTCAATATCAAGTTTAAAAATGTCAAATACTTCATATTAATAATATTTAATTTAAAGAAAATCAACCTTCAAATAATGCACAGAATAAAAGAAACCAAGTTTCAACTAAATAGGTAAAACAATTAGTAAGAAAAGATCAAACAAATTTGAAGTATATATCTCACATCAATGATGAAGAATATAACAAGATAAAATAATTTAATAAATGCGCAACAGTGATCTACATAATTTAAAAATATAATCTTTCACAATTTAACCCGTGTACACACTTGTCACCTCGTGCACACGACTTTCAACATATTTCAATAATCACATCAATACCAATCCTAGGGGAAATTTCTCCCACACAAGGTTAGACAAGTCACTTAACTCGACTTGCTCCAATTTAACCAAGTATTATGCTTTTTCCTCGAATTTCTGACTCCGATCGACTCGTATCTAGTCATAATTAATTCGATACTGTCAACAAAAATTATAGTAATCACTTTCATAAGAAAATATTACATTTTCATTAAAATTCGAAATTAGCTTAAAATTTGCCCGTGGGGCCCACATATCGGAATTCGGAGAAACTTACAAAATCCGATAACCCATTCAATTACGAGTCCACCCATACCAATTTTACCAAAATCCGATAACAACTCGACCTCCAAATCTTAAATTTTCGTTTTTGGAAGATTTTGCAAAAATCTTGATTTCTTCCATTTAAATCCGAAATAAATGATGAATATGACCATGGATTTATGAAATATAATCACATTTGGATATAGGACACTTACCCAAGTTGAAGTCTTGAAGAAATCCTCAAAATCGCCCAAGAACCGTGCTCCAAAACTCCAAAATGAAATGAAGGAAATGACCATTTTTGGTCCTTAAGTTTCTGCCCCAAAAATACTATTCGGGTCGCTAAAAGTCCAATCTCGTCACTAAAAGTGTCACATCTGGTCGCTAAAGGTGCACACCAGGACTATTTACACCAACAGTTTTATTTCACTAAAAAAGCTCTAACTCCATCATACGAACTCGGAATTCGACAATTCTTATTCCTATGAGTCACAAATAAAACTACGAACCCATTCGTTCAATCGAAACTCAATTCGGAGCTCATTTGCTCAATGTGATACCAATTTCGCTCGTTAAACAATTAACTCATATTTCGCGCTTAAAACTCAATCGCGACTTGATGAAATTAGACCAAACTTTTCAGATAACTCCTATAATTCATTATCAAAATGTCGAAAGTCTCGAAATCGAATTTTGATTTCTAGAACTAAAAATGGACTTTTGGATCATTATATGCTTATGTTGAAAACATCAAACTCTTCCTCGATAGCCTGTAGTGTATCAATCATAACTTCTTGTACTCAACTCCAGCTTCCAAACGGTTTAAAGTTCTGCAAACTAGATACAAAGTACTACAACTTTCATCTTTTGCTCATTGCCCAACTCCTTATAGATTGCGAGATATAAGCTCCCAAAGTCAGCCCTGTGCAGCAGAAATTTCTGGCGATGCATACTGCTGTAGCAAAAATCTGCAGTAGCAGCTTCAGTCAATCGATCATAACATTTTCTATAAATGTCTGAATGATAAATGGTTTATCATTCTGGAAACTAGAATCAAAGGGCTACAACTTTTATGTTTTGAAAATGTTCAGATTCTTTATAGATTTCGAGATATAAGCTTCCAAAATCAGCTCTGCGATTGCACCGGCTGCTGTCCAAAAATAGCTTCTGCAGCAGAAAAATTCCAGCAGCTCCTTTTTGTCCGAAATTCATTCCGTTAACCTTTCGAAATCCACCCGAGGCCCTCGGTACCTTAACCAAATATACCAACATATCCCAAAATATAATATGAACTTAGTTGAGGCTTCAAACCATGCCAAACAACGCCGAAATTACGAATCGCGCATCGAATCGAATTATGAGTTTTCAAATCTTCTAACTTCTATATTTTGTGCCGAAACATATCAAATCAATTCCGATTGATCTCAAATTTTGCACACAAGTCATAAATGACATAATGGATTTATAAAAAATTTCAGAATCGGATTTCGACCCCGATATCAAAAAGTCAACCCCTCGGTCAAACTTCTCAAAAATTCAACTTTTGGCATTTCAAGCCTAATTCTACTACGGACTTCCAAATAAAATTCCGATCACGCTCGTAAGTCCAAAATCACCATACTGAGTTGTTGGAATCATCAAAATTCTATTCCGGGGTCGTTTGCACATAATTTGTCATCCGGTCACTATTTGAACTTAAACTTTTAATTTTTCATCAAAATTCCATATATCTGGCTAGGGACCTCGGAATTTGATTCCGGGCATACACCTAAGTACCAAATCACGATACAGACCTACCAAAATTGTCAAAACACTGATCCGAGTCTGTTTGCTTAAAATGTTGACCAAAGTAAACTCAGTTGAGTTTTAAAGCTCTAATTCACATTTTAATACATTTTTCACCTGAAAACTTTTTCGAAATTTTTTTACGGACTGCACACTCAAGTCGAGTAATGGTAAATATTGCTTAGATCACATAATTAATCATTAAATTTAAAGATGACATTTTAGGTCATCACATTCTCCACCTCTAAAACAAACGTTCGTCCTCGAACGGAGTTAGAAAAAGTACCTGAGCTGGTGAATAAGTGTGGATAACAGCTGCGTAAATCATTCTCGACCTCCCAAGTCGCCTCCTCGACCGGATGACCCCTCCACTGAACCTTTACAGAAGTAATATTCTTTGACCTCAGCTTTCGAACCTGCCTATCTAAAATAGCCACTGGTTCCTCAACATAAGATAGATCCTTGTCCAACTGAACCGAACTGAAGTCTAACACATGAGACTGATCGCCGTGATATTTTCGAAGCATAGAAACATGGAATACCGGATGACCGGCAAGGAGACTAGGTGGTAGTGCAAGTTTGTAAGCCACCTCTCCAACTCTCTCAAGAATCTCAAAAGGCCCAATATACCTAGGGCTCAAATTGCCCTTCTTTCCGAACCTCATCACACCCTTCATAGGCGAAACCCGGAGCAATATCCTCTCACCAACCATGAATGCAACATCACGAACCTTCTGATCCGCATAACTCTTCTGTCTAGATTGGGCTGTACGAAGTCGATCCTGAATCAACTTAACCTTTTCCAAGGCATCCTGAACCAAGTCTGTACCCAAAAGTCTAGCCTCGCCTGGTTCGAACCAACCCACTGGAGACCGGCATCGCCTACCATACAAGGCCTCATACGGAGCCATCTGGATGCTTGACTGGTAATTGTTCTTGTAAGAAAACTCCGCAAGTGGTAAGAACTGATCCCAAGTACCTATCACACACGCACGAAGCATATCCTCTAGTATTTGAATAGTGCGTTCGGACTGCCCGTCCGTCTGAGGGTGAAATTTTGTACTCAACTCCACACGAGTACCTAACCCTCTATGTAAATCCCTCCAAAACCGTGAGGTAAACTGTGTACCCCGGTCAGAGATGATGGATATCGGTACACCGTGAAGTCTGACAATCTCGCGAATATATACCTGAGCCAGCTGCTCTGAAGAGTAAGTAGTAATCACAGGAATAAAATGAGCTGACTTAGTCAATCTATCCACAATCACCCAAACTGCATTGAACTTCCTCCGAGTCCGTAGGAGCCCAACAACGAAATCCGTAGTGATCTGCTCCCATTTCCATTCTGGAATTTCCAACTTCTGAAGCAATCCACCCGGTCGTTGATGCTCATATTTCACCTGTTGACAATATAGGCACCGAGCTACATATTTCATTATGTCTTTCTTCATCCGCCTCCACCAATAGTGTTGTCTCAAGTCTTGCTACATCTTCGCAGCACCCGAATATATGGAGTACCGCAAATTGTGAGCCTCCCGGAGAATCAATTCACGAAAACCATTTATATTTGGCACACATAGCCTGCCTTACATCCGTAATACATCTTCATCTCCAATAGTGACTTACTTGGTATTGACGTGCTGAACTGTGTCCTTAAGGACAAATAGATGGGGGTCATCATACTGACATTCCCTGATACGATCATAAAGAGAAGACTGAGAAACCACACAGGCCAAAACTCGACTCGGCTCAAAAACATCCAAACTGACAAACTGGTTGGCCAAGGCCTGAACATCCAAGGCCAAAGGCCTCTCTGCTACCGGTAAATATGCTAAGCTGCCTAAACTCTCCGCCTTATGACTCAAGGCATCGGCCACCACATTGGCCTTCCCAGGATGATAGAGAATGGTGATATCATAATCCTTAAGTAACTCCAACCACCTCTGCTGCCGCAAATTAAGATCATTATGTTTAAATAGATGTTATAGACTTCGGTGATCGGTGTAGACCTCACAATGGACACTGTACAAATAATGCTGCCAAATTTTTAAGGCATGAACAATAGTTGCTAACTCCACGTCATGTACATGATAATTCTTCTCATGCACTTTTAACTGTCTGGACGCGTAGGCAATCACCCAACCGTCTTGCATCAACATCGCGCCGAGACCAATACGCAATGCGTCACAATACACAGTATAAGACCTTGAATATGTAACTAATACCAACGCTTGTGTCGGAGTCAAAGTGATCTTGAGCTTTTGAAAGCTTAACTCACACTCGTCTGACCCTGTAAATGAGGCACCCTCTTGGATCAATTTGGTCTTAATAGTTGTTCATAATTAATTACAGAATCGTCATTTAACCTCATGTTAACAAAAATCTCGTTGCAAACCTTCACAATACTAATAACTAGATGCGAGGCATGAAGACTTCATAATTATTTACTCGAATTAACGAGTCACATTTAACGCCACCTAGGCAGGCACCTACCTCGTAGGTTAAAAATTAATAATTACAACATGAATTTGACAACTATGCATAGAGGATTTCATATAAGAATTTTCAAATAAGCCTAACCTGTATGACTCCCTATTAGCACTATAGTACATATTTAATTTCACAAGGGAGAACTTAAACACAAGAATTTTCCTCACAAGGATCTCGTCCTTATATAACTTCCACTGTAGCTCGTAGCCCGGTTTAAATATATCAATTTATATAAAAATATGAGGATCTCGTCCTCAGTTCTGAATCCCAAGTAATATGCACATCGTGCCAATTGAAAATTTCCATTTTCTCCTTTTAAATAATTTCGGTTACACCAAATCACAACACATAATGAACCCCACACCGCTAGGACATATAATTCATAATTTGCAATTAATTATTCGGAAATTACATCAAAATTTACCGAAATGAGTAACAGAAAGCCACATTTAGACTCGCAACTCTTATTATGACCAACATGAAATAATAGGCGTAGTTATCTCCATAAAATCTCCCAACAGGGGTAAACACATAAGTAGATTATAGAATTATGAAGCTCACTCATAAGTGGAGCACAATAGGAGGACTCATCTCGATACTCAAAATCGAATCAAGTTAAGGAAATTATTCCTTTATATAATATCAAGGTCGTACCTGTAACGACACCAACTGATGTAGCGACCTCCGCCATACCATAAAAGAAATATATCAATGGCTGGGTCTCCACCTCTAGGACACCTTCTACCCGTCTTTTCTCCACCCCTAACTGGTCGTGTGGGTGGTGTAGTAACTACAATGGGGCACGTAGCCTGAGTGCTTTGATGAAATAAGTCTCTCCCAAGGCAAATTTCTTCTTTTGTTATGCTGACTCAACACTGTTGAGCTGACCCATTTCTTAACATACTCTTCGACTCTTCTTTGGGGTAACCCTTACCCCTATTTATACACAATGATCACAAAAGTAGAGCTGCATATAGACAAATCTTGTCATGAACCACATAGTCCAGACTCTCGTCAACAAGTGTACTTACTCCGAAGCACCCCAAAATCCGCAACAGTGACGTCTACGCTGAGTAGACCTTCTACAAATTTAGAGTTGTTTTTATAACTCCTTTGCTATTGAAGTATAGGATTATTAAGGAGGCGGACATACCGCAAGTCCCAACCTTATCCTCTAAAAAATCTCAGGTCTTAAACATGTGTAAATTTTAGGGAACCTTTAAGTACCACATATATACATTTCAGGCCAAAACTGATATAATACATGACCCCGCAATCCACCCATTGATAGTGGACTCCCCCTACTCAGCGCGAAGTCATAGGTCACAACGTCCGATAATCCACAATAATAATCTTCACAGCTTGTATAAATCAACCAGACACCAATGTCTGTTGCACCCCGCACATGATTCACTAGGTGATCTATCAATACGCCCACATCTTCAGTCGGAACCACACATTAAGGAAATGTTTGAGCATCTCTGGCTCCCTCGTAGTCCATCTGCGGCATCACGAACCGTCGACACACAACTGATATTGAGTGCGCAATGTCATACACGAGTGGATACAAAGGAATATGAGATATATATTTCACGCTAAATCAATGTCGCACGATAAAGAATCAAGGAAGTGAATATTTTCCTAACAGTCCTATAGCCTCCCGAAGATAAGTACAGACGTCTCCGTACCGATCCGCAAGACTCTACTAAACCTGCTTGTGACTCATAACACCTATGAACCTAGTGCTCTGATACCAACTTGTCACGACCCCAAATTTTCTCTGTAGGATGTCGTGATGGCACCTAGTCTCTAAGACTAGGTAAGCCTATCAATGCGGAATAATAATAAATATCTGAAATAAATAAACTACAATTCAAACAATTTCAACTCCCAAAACCCGGTAAAAATAAGTCACAAGCTTCTAAGAATTTATTCTCAATGTCTCTATATGTCAAGGTCTAAATAAAATATAAGGAAGCAACATAAAATGATAGAAAGGGACTCCGGAGTCTGCGGACGCTGGCAGATATACCTCGAAGTCTCCGTGCGCAAGTAACTCACTGATATCTAGGCTAGTAAAATGTACCTGGATCTGCACAAAAAGATGTGCAAAAGCGTAATATGAGTACACCACAGCGGTACCCAGTAAGTGCCAAGCCTAACCTCGGTAGAGTAGTGACGAGGTCAGGTGAGGCCCTACTGGAATATAATAATGGCATGGTAAAATGTTTATCAATGTAGTAAAATAAAATGACATTGAAAATGAATCAAATAGTATGTCACATTTAATGACACCAAATAATTGCAAATAATATCTCGTGGAAATCAAAACAGAATTTCCTTCAACTTTATGAAAATCACAATAATAATCAAAGGCAACTACGGCCATAAATCAATATCAACAAGGGCACTCCCGAGGTACCGCCTCGTAGTCCCAAATCATAAATAAATTCACAATATCTCATTTCCTTATATCACCGCGGGAGCCTTCACAATTTATTTAAAGAAAATATTTTTCCCGAAATAGCATCCCGCGTTTTAGCCACCCTTATCACACCGCATGACTTCTAGTAGTTTCCCTACTAGCCACGCGTATCAAGCCACCCTTATCTCACCGCATGCGTTTCAACACCCAGACCTTATACCACCGCATGCGTATTAATATCACAATATATCACAATTTGCACCTCAAGTGCTCAAATAATTTAACTTGCCAAAATAATTCACAACAATATTTTTTCACAATAAAGAGCTCACGGCTCATGCCAAAATAAATCATCAATAATAGTTTGCCACAATAAAGAGCTCACGGCTCATGCCAAAATAAATCATCAATAATAGTTTTCCACAATAAAGAGCTCACAGCTCATGTCAAAATAATTCATCAATAATATTCTTCCACAATAAAGAGCTCACGGCTCCCTCACAATGAGTATAAAAATATTCAGGAGTAAATAATTTAGGAAAATAATATTTCAAAATCTTTACTACGTTGCTTCAATATCAAGTTTAAAAATATCAAATACTTCATATTAATAATATTTAATTTAAAGAAAATCAACCTTCAAATAATGCACAGAATAAAAGAAACCAAGTTTCAACTAAACAGGTAAAACAATTAGTAAGAAAAGATCAAACAAATTTGAAGTATATATCTCACATCAATGATGAAGAATATAACAAGATAAAATAATTTAATAAATGCGCAACAGTGATCTACACAATTTAAAAATATAATCTTTCGCAATTTAACCCGTGTACACACTCGTCACCTCGTGCACACGACTTTCAACATATTTTAATAATCACATCAATACCAATCCTAGGGAAAATTTCTCCCCACACAAGGTTAGACAAGTCACTTACCCCGACTTGCTCCAATTTAATCAAGTATTATGCTTTTTCCTCGAATTTCCTACTCCGATCGACTCGTATCTAGTCATAATTAATTCGATACAGTCAACAAAAATTATAGTAATCACTTTCATAAGAAAATATTACATTTTCGTTAAAATCCAAAATTAGCTCAAAATTTGCCCGTGGGGACCACATCTCGGAATCCGGCGAAACTTACAAAATCCGATAACCCATTCAATTACGAGTCCACCCATACCAATTTTACCAAAATCCGATAACAACTCGACCTCCAAATCTTAAATTTTCGTTTTTGGAAGATTTTGCAAAAATCTTGATTTCTTCCATTTAAATCCGAAATAAATGATGAATATGACCACGGATTTATGAAATATAATCACATTTGGATATAGGACACTTACCCAAGTTGAAGTCTTGAAGAAATCCTCAAAATCGCCCAAGAACCGTGCTCCAAAACTCCAAAACGAAATGAAGGAAATGATCATTTTTGGTCCTTAAGTTTCTGCCCCAAAAATACTATTCGGGTCGCTAAAAGTCCAATCCCGTCGCTAAAAGTGTCACATCTGGTCGCTAAAGGTGCACACCAGGACTATTTACACCAACAGTTTTATTTCACTAAAAAAGCTCTAACTCCATCATACGAATTCGGAATTCGACGATTCTTGTTCCTATGAGTCACAAATAAAACTACGAACCCATTCGTTCAATCGAAACTCAATTCGGAGCTCATTTGATCAATATGATACCAATTTCGCTCGTTAAACAATTAACTCATATTTCGCGCTTAAAACTCAATCGCGACTTGATGAAATTAGACTAAACTTTCCAGATCACTCCTATAATTCATTATCAAAATGTCAAAAGTCTCGAAATCGAATTTCGATCTCTAGAACTAAAAATGGACTTTTGGATCATTACATGCTTATGTTGAAAACATCAAACTCATCCTCGACAGCCTGTAGTGTATCAATCATAACTTCTTGTACTCAACTCCAGCTGTCAAACGGTTTAAAGTTCTGAAAACTAGATACAAAGTACTACAACTTTCATGTTTTGCTCATTGCCCAACTCCGTATAGATTGCGAGATATAAGCTCCCAAAGTCAGCCCTGTGCAGCAAAAATTTCTGGCGATGCACACTGCTGTAGCAAAAATCTGCAGTGGCAGCTTCAGTCAATCGATCATAACATTTTGTATAAATGTCTGAATGATAAATGGTTTATCATTCTGGAAACTAGAATCAAAGAGCTACAACTTTTATGTTTTGAAAATATTCAGATTCCTTATAGATTTCGAGATATAAGCTTCCAAAGTCAGCTCTGCGATTGCACCCGTTGCTGTCCAAAAACAGCTTCTGCAGCAGAAAAATTCCAGCAGCTCCTTTTTGTCCGAAATTCATTCTGTTAACCTTCCGAAATCCACCCGAGGCCCTCGGTACCTTAACCAAATATACCAACATGTCCCAAAATATAATATGAACTTAGTTGAGGCTTCAAACCATGCCAAACAACGCCGAAATTACGAATCGCGCATCGAATCGAATTATGAGTTTTCAAATCTTCCAACTTCTATATTTTGCGCCGAAACATATCAAATCAATTCCGATTGATCTCAAATTTTGCACACAAGTCATAAATGACATAACGGATTTATAAAAAATTTCAGAATCGGATTTCGACCCCGATATCAAAAAGTCAACCCCTCGGTCAAACTTCCCAAAAATTCAACTTTCGGCATTTCAAGCCTAATTCTACTACGGACTTTCAAATAAAATTCCGATCACGCTCCTAAGTCCAAAATTACCACACGAAGCTGTTGGAATCATCAAAATTCTATTCCGGGGTCGTTTGCATATAATTTGACATCCGGTCACTATTTGAACTTAAACTTTTAATTTTTCATCAAAATTCCATATCTCTGGCTAGGGACCTCGGAATTTGATTCCGGGCATACACCTAAGTCCCAAATCATGATACAGACCTACCAAAATTGTTAAAACTCTGATCCGAGTCTGTTTGCTCAAAATGTTGACCAAAGTCAACTCAGTTGAGTTTTAAAGCTCTAATTCACATTTTAATCCATTTTTTACCTGAAAACTTTTCCAAATTTTTTTTTACGGACTGCACACTCAAGTCGAGTAATGGTAAATAGTGCTTAGATCACATAATTAATCATTAAATTTAAAGATGATATTTTGGGTCATCACAGCCAGTTCACCATCGATCACCTACTCCGCCTATACAGTCCCGGAATCTTCCGAGGGGGACTAATTAAGCTCACACGTCGGGCCAGCAAATCCCCGTTCTCGAGCATCGATGAGGACCGACGTTTCTTTTGGGTAAAGACCGAAGACTTGGTTTCCTCTCGTAAGTATAGTTTCCCTTTGAATGCCATTTTACCTTCATCTCTTCTTTTCTCACTGGTATTTATGGTAGTGCAGCCGTCGCTCGGGTCCCAAATACTATCCCTCGGTTCAAGGATGGATCGAGAGCATCTGTTTACAGATGCCGTATTCCGAGCGCACATGGCACAAACTCTCAAAGGGACACTAGGAAGGTCATTCTCACGGTAAGACCCTTCCTCGAATACGTAACATCTCGTTCTCCCATTCGCATCGTACTTACCCTCTTGTTGAACACATTGGCTCAGGCAGGATTGATACCCCTTACTCCTGCCATATCTCAGACCGGGGCAGGAGCACAGACTCCCGTCGTCGGTACCCTAGAGCATCGGGTTCATGTCGACCAGTTTCTAGAGATTATACCAATACAGCCGATAGCTCCAGTTCAGCTTGAGGTTAGGGCATCAGCTTTTGAGGCGGAGCAACTCAGGCTCGAAAGGTACAAGAAGTACCACCCTCCTACTTTTAGTGGCTTGGAATCAGAGGATAGCTATAGTTTTCTTGAGGAGTTCCATCGTATCCTCCGTACTATGGGTGTTGAAGAGACTAGTGGAGTTTCTTTCACTACATTCCAGCTTAGAGGAGCAGCCTATCAGTGGTGGCGTGCATATGAGTTGGATAGTCCGGTTGAGGTAGATTCACTTACTTGGACTCAGTTCTCAGATATGTTCTTGAGGGACTATGTTCTCCAGAGTCTCAGAGATGTTTGGCGCAGAGTTTGAGCAGTTGTGCCAGGGTGCTATGACCGTGTCAGAATATGCGGTCTGATTCAGTGATTTGGCTAGGAATGCACCATCCATGGTTGCTACTGTTCGAGAGCGGGTTTGTCGATTTATTGAGGGGCTCAACCCCAATATCATATTGAGCATGGCTCGAAAGTTGGAGATGGATATTGCGTACCAGCAGGTAGCAGGTATTGCTAGGATGTTGGAGGGGATGCTGACTCGGGATAGAGAGGAGAGAGAGGCCAAGAGGTATCAAGAGTCTGGCACTTACAGTGGTACTCGTACCCTAGCAGCTGCTCGTCAGGGCAGAGGTTATATGGGTCGCCCTTTTCATTCAGCACTTCCAGCCGCCAGTGGTGCACCGATCACTACTAGTCCCTAGGATCCTTATTATGAATCGCTAGTGTCTAGTGTGCCTCCTGTACAAGGTGCTTCCAGTGGTCAGTCCAGTCGATCAAGCCCGAGCCAGTCGCAGCAGCCACATCCTCTGAGAGCTTGTTTTGAGTATGGTGACACTCGCCATTTGGTGAGGGATTTCCCCAGATTCAAGAGGTGTGCACCTCCACAGATTTCTGAGGCACCACGTGCTCCACCATGTCCTCAGGCTATAGTTAATGCACCAGCTAGCACCCCACCTGCACAACCAGCTAGAGGTGGAGGTCGGACAGGTAGAGGTCTCCTTAGAGGGGGAGGCCATGCCAGATATTATGCCCTTCCTGCTAGGACAGAGGCAGTTGCATCAATTTCTGTTATCACAGGTACTGTTAAGGTCTGTCATAGAGATGCATCAGTCTTATTTGATCCATGCTCCACTTATTCCTATGTGTCATCTTATTTTGCCCCGTATTTAGGTGTATTACGTGATTCACTGAGTTCACCTATTTATGTATCTACACCCGTGGGTGATTCTATTGTTGTTGACCATGTGTATCGATCGTGTTTTGATTAATCTTAGTGGTTTTGAGACCAGAGCCGATTTATTATTGCTTAGTATGGTGAATTTTGATGTTATTTTGGGCATGGACTGGTTGTCGACCTATCACTCTATCCTTGATTTTCATTCCAAGATAGTGACGTTGGCTATGCCAGGTCTACCGCAGCTAGGGTGGAGAGGTACTTTAGATCATGTTACTAGCAGGGTTGTCTCATTTCTTAAAGCTCAGCGAATGGTTTTGAGAAGGGGTGTGATATGTATCTGGCCTATGTGAGAGATATTAGTATTGATACTCCTATCGTCGAGTCAGTTCCGGTAGTGAGGGATTTTGCAGACGTATTTCCGGTAGATCCTTCGGGCATGCTGCCTGACAAGGATATTGACTTTGGCATTGATTTGTTACAGGGAACTCAGTCCATTTCTATTCCACCTTATCGGATGGACCCAATAGAGTTGAAAGAATTAAAGGAACAATTGCAAGAGTTGCTCGATAAGGGCTTCATTCGGCCCAGTGTGTCGTCCTGGGGTGCTCCTGTCTTGTTTGTGAAGAAGAATGATGGTTTTATGCAAATGTGTATCGATTATCGCCAGTTAAAAAAGGTTACAGTGAAGAACAAATATCCATTGCCATGTATTAATGACCTATTTGATCAGCTTCAAGGTGCTATAGTGTTCTCCAAGATCGACTTGTGATCAGGCTATCATCAGTTGAAGATTCAGGATCCAAGTATCCCGAAGACTGCTTTCAGGACTCGGTATGGTCATTACGAGTTCCTTGTAATGTCTTTTGGGTTGACCAATGCCCCAACAACATTCATACACTTGATGAACAGCGTGTTTCAGTCCTATCTTGAATTTTTCATCATTATGTTTATTGACGACATTCTGGTGTACTCCCAGAGTCAGGAGGATCATGAGAAGCACCTGAGGACTGTGCTTCAGACCTTGATAGAAAAGAAGTTGTATGCAAAATTTTCAAAGTGTGAATTTTGGGTAGACTCAGTGGCATTTTTGGGTCATGTAGTATCGAGTGAGAGGATCAAGGTAGAACCAATGAAGATTGAAGCAGTGCAGAGTTGGCCTAGACCGTCCTCAGCTACGAAGATCCGGAGTTTTCTTGGTTTGGCGGATTACTACCATCGACTTGTAGATGGTTTCTCGTATATTGCAACACCTATGACCAGATTGACATAGAAGGGTGCTCCGTTTAGGTGGACCGAGGATTGTGAGGAGAGCTTTAAAAAACTCAAGACTGTTTTGACTACAGCCCAGTGTTAGTGTTTCCTACTGGATCGGGGTCATATATGGTGTATTGTGATGCGTCACGTATTGGACTTAGTGCAGTATTAATGCAAGATGGTAGAGTGATTGCATATGTGTCGCGGCAACAAAAGGTGCATGAGCAGAATTATCATGTCCACGACCTCGAGTTAATAGCTATTGTTCATGCCTTAAAGATCTGGTGGCACTATTTGTATGGTGTTCCTTGTAAGGTTTTCACCGATCACCAGAGTCTATAACATTTGTTTAAACAGAAGGATCTTAACGTGCGGCAGCGTAGATGGTTGGAGTTGCTTAAATATTATGACATCACCATTCTCTATCATCCCGGGAAGGTCAATATGGTGGTCGATGCTTTGAGTCGCAAGGCGGAGAGTTTGGGCAGTTTAGCATATCTACGAGTAGCAAAGAGGCCTTTAGCCTTGGATGTTCAGGCCTTGGCCAACCAGTTTGTCAGATTGGATATTTCCGAGCCGAGCTGAGTTTTGGCTTGTGTGGTTACTCAGTCTTCTTTTTATGATCGTATCAGAGAGCGTCTATATGATGACCCCCATTTGTTTGTCCTTAATGAAACGGTTCAGCACGGTGATGCCAAGGACGTCACTATTGGAGATAACAATGTATTACAGATATAGGGCAGGTTATGTGTGCCTAATGTAGATGGTTTGCGTGAGTTGATTATCTAGGAGGCTCACAGTTCACGGTATTCCATTCACCCGGTTGCTGCGAAGATGTATCAAAACTTGAGTCAACATTATTGGTGGAGGTAGATAAAGAAAGACATAGTGGAGTATGTCGCTCGATGCCTAACTTGTCAGCAGGTGAAGTACGAGCATCAGCGACTGAGTGGGTTGCTTCAGAAGTTAGAAATTTTAGAGTGGAAATGGGAGTAGATCACTATGGATTTCGTCGTTGGGCTCCCACAGACTCAGAGGAAGTTCTATGCAGTTTGGGTGATTGTGGATAGATTGACCAAGTCAGCTCATTTTATTCCTATGGTTACTACTTACTCTTCGGAGCGGCTGGCTCAGGTTTACATTCGCGAGATTGTCAAGCTTCATGGCATACATGTATCTATCATCTCTGACCGGGGTATGGGGTTTACATCACGGTTCTGGAGAGATGTACAGCGCGAGTTGGGTACTCGTGTGGAGTTGAGTACAGCATTTCACCTTAGACGGATGGACAATTCGAGCGCACTACTCAGATATTGGAGGATATGCTTCGTGGGTGTGTGATTAATTTTGGGGGTGCTTGGGCTCATTTCATGCCACTTGTGGAGTTTACCTACAATAATAGTTATCAGTCGAGTATTCATATGGCGCCGTATAAGGTTTTGTATGGTATGCAGTGCCGGTCTCCAGTGGGTTTGTATGAGCCGGGCGAGGCTAAGCTATTGGGTACAGACCTGGTTTAGGATGCCTTGGAGAAAGTTAATTTGATTCAGGATCGACTTCGTACATCCCAGTCCAGGCAGAAGAGTTATGTGGATCGGAAGGTTCTTGACGTTGCATTCATGATTGGGGGAGCGGGTTTTGCTCTAGGTTTCGCCCATGAAGGGTGTTATGAGGTTCGGAAAAAAAGGAAAGTTGAGCCCTAGGTATATCGGGCCTTTTTAGATTCTTGAAAGGGTTGGAGAGGTGGCTTACAGACATGCACTACCACCTAGTCTCTCTATAGTTCATCTAGTATTCCATGTTTCAATGCTCCAGAAGTATTTATCATATGTTGAGGAGCCGGTGGCCATTTTGGCTAGGCAGGTTCTAAGGTTGAGGTTAAAGAACATCGCTTTTGTGAAGGTTCAATGGAGGGGTCATCCGATCGAGGAGGCGACTTAGGAGACCGAGCATTATATGCGCAGCCATTATTCTCATCTTTTCACCACTTCAGGTATGTCTCTATAGTCGTCCGAGGACGAACGCTTGTTTTAAGAGGGGGAAGATGTAACGACCCGGCCGATCATTTTGAGAGTAGTAGCCCTGAACCCATATTTATTGCTCCTTCTATTTCATTTTGTTTTTACGTGACTCGCCGAGAGGTTTGGTTTTTGTTTTCGGAGTGAAATGGAACACATAGTTCCTAAAATGGAAGCATAATCATAGGAATTGACTGTAGTTCAAACTGTGTGAAGACGACTCCGGAATGGAGTTTTGACGGTTCTTATAGCTCCGTAGGGTGATTTTGGTCTTAGGAATGTGTTGGGGTGTTGAATTGAAGGTTCGTAGGTCATTTTAGCGTCAATTGGCGAAAGTTGGGAATCAGATCATTTTTGGGAAGTTGGACCGAAAGTTGACTTCTTGATATCGGGATCGGATTCTGATTCCGAAAGTTTGAGTACGCCTGTAATATCAATTATGACTTGTGTAAAAAATTATAGGTCAATCGGACTTGATTTGATAGGTTTCGGCGGCGGATGTAGAAGTTTGAAGTTCTAAAGTTCACTAGGCTTGAATCGATGCGCAATTCATCTTTTTAGCGTTGTTTGATGTGATTTAAGGGGTAGACTAAGACCGTATGATGTTTTAGGACTTGTTGTTATGTTTGGTTGAGGTCCGGGGGGCCTCGGATGAATTTTGGATGGTTAACTGATCATTTTGGACTTAGAGGAATAGCTGTTGCTGGGCTGGTTCTGGTGTCATCGCACCTGCGAAATGGTTGGCCGCAGGTGCGCTCTCGCATAAGCGAGTTTTGAGTCGCAGATGCGGGGGCAAGGATGATGGCCAGTTGTCACTGATGCGACAGGAAGATTGCATAAGTAAAGCCGCTTCTGCGGAAGAGTGATCGCAGAAGCGGAGTGAGTGAGGGTGCTGGGAAGGCCAAGGCTACCGCAGAAGAGGACGAGGGACCGCAGAAGCGCATCTGCAGATGCAGAGATTTGCACGCAGGTGTGGAACCTGGGGATTTAAGTGAACTCCGCAGATGCAGAGACTTCACCGCAGAAGCGGATTTTGGACCGCAAAAGCAGAAATGCTGGACAGAACACTTAAAAGCAAGGGTTCTTGATTTTTATCATTATTGGACATTTTGAGCTCGGGTTTGGAGATTTTTGAGAGCCTTTTCAAGGGATTTCTTGAGGTAAGTCTCTTGTACTTATTTTTTATCAATAATCTTGTTTCCCCATTGATTTGTCCACCTAGTTAGTGTGTATTTAAGGTGGAATTTGGGAGTTTGAGGCTAGGGATTTGGAGAGTATAAGTTGGGGATTTGAGTGGAGATTTGGTATCAGATTTTGGTAAAACTAGTATGGTTGAACTCGATATCGAATGGGTGTTCGTATATTTTGACTTTTACCTGATTCCGAGACATGGGCCCGGGTCGACTTTTTGGGACGATTTTTCGAATCTTTGCTAAAGTCGTAAATTTATGATTTAAATTAGTTTCTTGTAGTTTTATTCATGAGATGTAATTACTTTTGGATAGATTTGGGCCATTCAGAGTTGGAAAGTCGAGGGAAAGGCATTCTTACCGATTGATTGAGCGAGATTTGAGGTAAGTGACTTGTCTAACTTTGTGGGGGGAGGGGGGGTGCAAATCCCCTTAGGATTTAGTAATGTGGTAACAATATGTGATACGTGAGCACCATGTACGCGAGGTGACGAGTGCGTACACGAGCTAATTGTGGAAATTTTTGGTTCTTACCGTGTTGTCTTCTTTTAAATTCCTTAACTGAGTTGCCTTAGCATATGTAGTGATCATGTTTAGCCTAGTATCGCATGTCTATGTGCCTTAACTCTTACTTGCAATTTGTGCAACATGCTTAGTTGAATTACCTGCTTCCTTTTATTTGAATTAAAGCTTTAACTGTAAGATTTCTTGCTGTAAATTTGTTGTTCCTTCGATTCGGTTATCCGCTGCATATTTACTTTAGGACTACGAGGCGGTTCCTCGCGAGATCCCCCACTATACTGCATATTTACTTTGGGACTACGAAGTGGTTCCTCGGGTGATCCCTTTGTACTGCATATTTACTTTGGGACTACGGGGTGGTTCCTCGGGAGATCCCCATGTACTGCATATTTACTTTGGGACTACGAGGCGGTACCCCAGGAGTGCCCCTGTTGTTTACCTTTATTTACTGTGCTGATATTTTCTGAAACTTCTTATCGTTAAATTCTCAGTCATTTCAAAATATTATTATATCTTCTGCTTTACTTTTCTTTTTAAACCAGTAGGGCCTTAACTTGACCTCGTCACTACTCTATCGAGGTTAGGCCTAGCACTTACCGGGTACCGTTGTGGTGTACTCATACTACATTTCTGCACATCTTTTTGTGCAGATCTAGGTTCTTCCTACCAGACCAGATACCAGTGAGTTGGACCACATGTGGAGACTTCAAGTTATATCTGCCAACGTTCGCAGACCTCGAAGACCCCTCTATCCTTATTAAGTTGTTTTCCCTTATTCTCTTTAGACTTTGATGTATAGAGACACTTAGTATTTTCTCTTAGAAGCTTGTGACTTATTTCTATCGGGTTTTGGGAGTTGTAATTATTAAATCATTGTTTCTATTTACATATCATGTAAGGAGATTGGAGTTCCGTTTTTTATTATGTTATTCCGCAAATTGTTAGGCTTACCTAGTCGTAGAGACTAGGTGCCATCACGACATCCTACAGAGGGTGAATTGGGGTCGTGGCACCTTCCTTGCATGAGACTAAGCACGGTCTCCATTCTTTGTGTGAGGCTAAGCACTACCTCTACACTGCATAAGGCCAAGCATCACCTTTCCTTGCATAAGACTAATCACGGTCTCCATTCTTTGCATGAGGCTAAGCACTGCCTCCACATTGCATAAGGCTAAACACTTCTTTCTTGCATGAGGCTAAGCACTGTCTTAATTCTTTGCGTGAGGCTAAGCACTGCCTCCACACTGCATAAGGTCAAGCACTTCTTTTCATTGCATGAGACTAAACATTGTCTCCATTTTTTGCATCGGGCTAAGTACTGCCCTCATCTCCTACAAGACTAAGACTTGTCTTGTCTCGGTCCGACAACTCTTTCATCATTCTCGGGTAAAAAGGGGCTGCTGTTGATACCCAATTTTGTCCTCATATTTTTAAAGATAGTATATATACTTTCAAAATAACCTTTTTGCATCATTACTTAATTTACAAGAGTTACGCAAGTATTTTCTATAATTGTTCATAATTTTTAAAGCTTTAAAATTGATTTTCTTGCATTTAAGTCACTTGAATATTTATTAATTACCCCATTAAATTATTTTATGATGACTCAATCATCCAAATTTATTATTTGAATCCTTATACATGCTTCATAATATTTTACTTTGTTTTATATAATTATACTTGGTATTTTAAAGGTATTTTACATAATTTTATAATAACAACCTATATTCTATATATAATTATATTTTTTATATTATTTATACTAAAATAAAATTTCTTATATTTTATAATATTAAGCTATCATTTTTAAGTATTTTACTGCATAATAAATATTTTTATTATTTACTAATCATTTTTATAATTTATTTTTGATGAATTTCGTGTATTTAAATTGTAGCCCAATGTTGAGTTGATTTCGGACCAAATCAAGGCCCAAACAAGCTGGCCCATCTCCAATAAGACTCAGAATCCCAAAACAAACGACCCTCTTTAAAATGACCCGATCGCGACCCGTTGGACGGCCCGCCCCGCCTATTCCTTAATCCCGACCGTTGATTTTTCAAGATCAATGGTGTACAATCACCCCACGCTTTTTAATTAACCAACCCCTGAAACCCTAACTCATTTTCTCTAAGCCGCCTCCCTTTAACTCCCTCTCCTAATCCCATTGATAATGGAATTTTACCATTATTTTCTTATCATATTTGTGTTTCTTTGTTACTGGTCGCACGGTTATGGTATTACTTAAGTATTTGTCCAATTTTGGAAAATACCAGCTCTATATCGGACATGAATTAATCTCAATCTTGGAGATTTGGACAATATCTCGTCCATATACACGAAGAAAAGCCTGATTATTTATACCAATTGGTCGATTTTTGAGTATTAAACCCTAACTAGGGTTTGGAGTTTGATTTCTTTCCTTTGCGGTTACTTTATTGACTTGCATGCGAGATTTTACTCTTTTTTTATTCGTATTTACTTGATTTCTTTCCTTGTTTATTTGCGTGATTCTACCACTATATAAACCCCTCCCCTAATTCCCTTTGAGGGGGGCGATTGACTGAAATCCCTTTGAAGGGGGCTTATTGACTGAAATTAACTACTATTACTATCTTATTCTCTCATTCTATATTGTTCTGAATTTTGGCTCTAGGCCGGCTGAAAACCAAGGCCACCAGAATTCAATTCTCGAACCTTTCTCAGTGTGAGCTTTGTCCGGGGTTCATTCGAAACCCTTGGGAACACTGACACATTAAGATTCCTGGGTTCTACTATTCATTCGCTATTAACACTGAAGTGTTGCTGAAATTACTCCTCTTGTTTACTTGTTCTTTTGTAACTAGTAATGTATAAATTACTCTTGCAATTTCATTTTCTTTATGTTTGTGTTCTTGTTCTGCATATCTATGCCTCTAAGAATTTGTATGAATCACATGCCATTATACGTTTCGAAGCTCCTCTTAGGGCTCTATGCTTTCTAGTGGTTCAACTTGCCTATTTGATATCTTGATTTTGCCTTCTTAAGCCTGCTTGCTAATTTACGTGCTCGAATGCTTATTACTGTTACTTATTCTGAGTTTGTTTTCTTGCCTTGTCCTGTACTATTATGAATAACCAATTCATACCCAGAATGTGTTTTAATTCCAGTTGAGACAGTCATGCCTAACCTGTTGTCTTTATGGAATTCTACTGTCAGTTATGATCTTTTCCCATGCTATTTGTAAATCTATTATGTTCCTGACATGCTCGATCTTATGTTCCTTGGTATCAATCAAGAATTTTAGTGTAAATATCATAACCAACATTTTCTCCTATATGTGTCCAACTAGCATAAGGTTTGATGCTTGCCTGTTTGATTGATGTGGAGTTGACATATTTTTACTCACTATAAGTTCTTATTTTGGTATTGTAATTTATGATCAGCATGTTGAAGTTTTCTCATTCTCAACTAAGTGATTGCTCGATCATGAATCTGTTATGTTGTCTTCACTAAGATTTCATGTTAAAATTTTCATGTGAAAGTTATGACTACTTGTTCTTGTCTATGACTTTGTTTTTCATGTTTAAATCTCGTGTCTAAGGTTCTTTAGGATAAATGTAAATCAGTTTACTTTTGAAATAGTTCACTATCCTATGATAGTCAATTATGTTACTTTAGCTTTGTTCCCGAAAATGCAAGCATGAGTCTGCCTTGTGAACTTGTCTGTATTTCGTGTATTCTTGTCCATGTGTTTCGGCTAGAATTGTTGATTAGTTAAGCCTTAGGAGTTAAGTGGGAAAGTTGAAAATTAATCCCATGAGTATGTGTCACCTGTAAGGCTGAATTTGGCATCCTTTGGGTAAGTAAGTTATTTATTTGGGTCTAGTATGTTGGGCCTGCTTCGGTACTGGAAGTTTAAAATGCAATGTTCGCATATGGAGTTTGGGCCTGCTGTCCATGCAAAATTTTAAGCATATTGGAAGGCCCAGATGTGTTACTAGGTTATTCTATATTTGTATTTGGGTATATGCTTGTTCAATATGATCTGTAATAACTTATAAAACTGAATGATGAGGAAATTAGTGAAAAGGGAGAGATGGGATACTTTATCCTTTATATGAATGGGTAGAGATCATGCCAATAGGATCTTAATTGTTTGTTTGCTCATCATGCCTCGTTCTCTGGAATTATATGCACACAATGTTATCCCCTTAGAAAACATGACTTAGGGTCTATATGATGACTTGAATGGTTAGTTAGCATGCCTATAGGATCTAAATTGGGCTTCTTGCACCTAGATATTATGCCTATAGGAGATCAATACAAACAAATGAAATGGTATGCTTTGGTATTTATTTCAAATATGACTCGTCTAGACACCATGTCCATATAATTCCAATATAGATTACCCAAGTTGTCATCGCTGCTATAGTAATTGGGTAGCAGGAGATGATAGTCTGTGCCGACTGAATAATACGGGCAACCTCGACCTTAAGAGAATTATGAAGTATTATTTATGTTGCACGGGGTGATCCTTTAGGCTAAAAAACTTAGGACCCCCTCCTTTTATGTGTGTGTTATTCACACTTAGTCATTTAGCATAGATCAATACAGTTTGTACCTTTGTAGTTATTAAGATTTGCACCGATTCTCATATATTTTAATAAAACTCTACAGTTTCTGAATTTCCCTTCTATTTATTTGATCGCCTAGATTAATTACATAATTCACATAGTCTAAAGTTCGGCCGGGACCCATAGTTGTGGACCTCGAAGAGCGCCTAAGACCTTCTCTTTGAGGTAATTTAAGCCCTTACCCGATCTATGGTGGTGTTGACTAGTCAAACTGAGTTATTTGCAAATAGGTGTCCTAATGCACTTTAAAAAATCTTTAGGTGCCGACTCTTCTCTTTTAATTACCTTCCTTTAAAAGAGTTGTCATACGTCGAAACTTGCTTTCACGAGAAATCCGGGCGCGACACCTCTTTTCTTCATTTTTCCTTTTACAGGTTTGACTAAGACCATTGAGCTTAGGCCTTTAGTAGAGGACGAGGATCCGTCCGTTGACCCCTTCGCTTTGGGGCAGCTCGGGGGTGCAGGAGGAGGAAAGAAGAAAAGGAAGGCTCCGGGCACCCCGAGCTCAGAGAAGAAGAAGCCAAAGAGAAGTCTGGCCAGTAAGCCAAAGGAAAATTCTAGCTCTTGAGCATCTGACTCGGACTCATTTTTCGGCTTAAAGATGAACTCGATGAAGATAATTTTTTCGTGGCCTACGGGCCGACATCCCCCGAGGAGCAAGCATCCGTTGAAGAGGAGATTCATGAGGCTGATCTCCCTCAAACCCGGGAGGTCAATGAAGAGATCGGGGCTAAGACTTCCCTGGATGCCGGTCATGCCCCGAATGAGGCACTCAGTGTAATAGATATTTCACGGTCGCCTTCTTATACCGAGTTCATGCTCGAAGAGGCCCGAGCTGGAAAAGAGAGGTCTAACGAAGGGACTCATAGCGCAGATGACCCCCTTTGTTCCTTTTTTGACGGCGTGGACTCGTCCGTCTTGGAGGATTTTTCTGGGCTGGGCGACTTAGAAATGCCGAGAAAAGAGTTATCTTCAAAAGTGGGTGGGCTGAATTCGAGCCCGACATTAGTCAACCAATTCCTGCCCCGAGTGTAGATCCCGGCCGCAAGAGGTCGATAGTCATCACTATCCCGGAGAATACCCGGGGTTCTTTCTGCTCCCGTGGGAGTAGCAAGTCTCCTCTGATGCCTGATGACTGAAGAGGACGAAGATAGATGAGGTCCAGTAGAAGATCGACCAGATCGACCAACTCCGCAAGGAGATAGATGAGATCCAAGTGATGGCCGACGGGTGGAAACAAAAAAAGTACCTGCTGGCCTTGGAGAAGGAGACTGCCCAGGTCAAGCTGTCTTTGGTGGAAGTTCAGCTTCGAGTGGCAAAAGAGAAGGCCGATAAGCGAGCCTAGCTGAACGAGGAACTCAGAGCTTAACTGAACTCAGCCCTGGCAGAGCGAGATGCCCTCGACAGTGAATGTGAAGCTATAAAGGCTCAGATGCGCACAACCTCTGATGATGCTGAAAAGATGATGGCCCAGTATAGGGCTGATGTCGAGTCATCCGAGGCCCGCTTGAAAGCCAGTTTTGAGTAAGTAAAGCGGTTATCTCGAAGGGAGACCCTCGAAGAGATCCATGCCCGAGGCTTTGACCTATCTACCGAGATCGAGGCAGCAAAAAGACTTGAGGTCGAGGCCAAGAAGCTAGTTGAAACTGACGATGAAGAAGGATTCGAGGTCACCGATGAACCCGAAGATGAAGACCCCGACGACTCTGGTGACGAGTCGGGTCCTTGTGAAGATCAGGCATAGATGCCTTAGGATTTTTTTGTCTTTGTTTTTGTATCTTGTACATTTATTTTGTTGAGGTCGTTTTCATTGGCCTTTGTAAAGACATTCCAGAATGTATATAAGATTTTTCCCTTTTTGGCAATTTTGAAGTCAATTATTTTTAGTATCCTAATTGCAAAGATTTCAAATGCCTTAGCACAGAATCAAACGTGGTAATAAGTCATTTTTCGGAGGTTCGAACAAGATTCGTGCTTGAAACTTATGGGGGCTCGGACTGACCGAAAGCTTTCCCTGAGATACTCGTTTAAATGTTTTTAGACTATATCTTTATCGAGGGTAACCTTTGAACGGGATTGGAATTTTGTTGAAGGCCTTATGTTTTGATTACGGGCTTCGGACGTCTTCGAACCGTTTTTAGGGTGGCCGTAGTCTTTTAGGTTTGGGAATTGCCTAATAGGTTTTGTCCCTTCGTATTTTGATAACCCGAGCCGTCCGTACTTATCAAGGACGGCAGTCCCCCGAGTGGGGTTAGCTCTTTGGGCTCGTACAGGGGTGGCCCTTGGGCTCAATAGTTCTCGGGTAGGAGTAGCCCTTAGGCTTGATACTTTTAAGAAGCAAAGAGTTTTTGTTAGCAAGGTAGAAGCTTTCTTTCATTTCTTTGTGTAATGTACACGATTGTATAAAAGCTCGTATTGTGGCTGGGGTGACCTACGCAGGCACAGTTTATTTGACTGTTTGGCCCTTATAATGAATCCTAACCACCGATTCTAGACTGTTCGAGCACAGAGTTTCCTTCTAAAAATCATGACCCGAGGGTGATGGTCCCCTGTATTTGAGATCGATCTTCGAGCGGACTCGGATACTATTGATGCGATCATTGACTCCGATTTAAAACTGGTCTTCGACTCTAAGGTAGCACGGTTTATTGTTGCCTCGTTATAAACCTTGCCGAATAACCCATTTAGGAAAAAACCCGTTCAAGAGAAAAAGAGTGAAACGCGTGCTTTCAGGCCTAACAGCTACATCATCCTTTGGCTGTTTCCTGCAAGTGTTAGTCTAATTCGTAATATATATATATATATATATATATATATATATATATATATATATATATATAAGAAGAATGAATGAGGTCCTACCTTAGCAGTAGTATCATTTTAAGTGGGTCACGTTCCAGTTGTTTGGTAGTTGTGCATCGTTCCCTACTTCGAGTTTGTACGAACCTTTAATAATAATCCCGATAATTCGATTTGGACCTTCCCAATTCGGTCCCAACTTCCTTTTGCTCGGGTTCCGGGGTTCAGTTCACCTCTCTTAATACCAAGTCCCTGATATTGAAGTGTCGGAGGTTGGCTCTCTAGTTGTAATACCTTTCGATCCGCTATTTCTGGGCTTCCAACCGGACGAGGGCGGCCTCGCACCTCTCATCCAATAGTTTCAGGCTCGTATTCATGTCTTCACCGTTTGACTCTTCGGTCGCATGTCGGAACCTGGGACTCGATTCTCCTACTTCGACCAGTATTATAGCTTCGGCACTGTAGACCAACGAAAATGAGGTGGCTCCGATACTAGACTTTGAGGTCGTATGGTATGCCCACAAGACTTCGGGCAAAATTTCCTTCCATTTTCCTTTGGCGTCGGTCAACCTTTTCTTAAGGTTCTTGAGTAATGTCTCGTTAACAGACTTCGCCTGCCCGTTCCCACTAGGGTGATAGTGTTTTGACAAGATCCTTTTGATCTTATGATCCTCGAAATATTTGCTTACCTTGGTACCGATGAACTGCTTCCCATTATCAGATACTATCTCGGCCGGTATACCGAACCGGCATATGATGTGGTCCCAAATGAAGTCGATGACTTTTTCTTCCCGGACTTTCTCGAATGCTTGAGCTTCAATCCATTTATAGAAATAGTCAGTCATAAATAGTATAAAGAGCCTTACCGGGTGGCGGGTGCCCATGGTAGGGGACCGACGATGTCCATTCCCCATTTCATGAACGGCCAGGGAGACAGGACCGAGTATAGCAACTCCCCGGGTTGGTGGATTATTGGTGCGTGCCTCTAACAACCATCACATTTTCGCACGAACTCCTTCGCATCTTTCTCCATGTTGATCCAATAATAGTTGGTTCTGATTATCTTACGAACCAATAATTTTTCCCCTGAATGGTTCCCGCAGGTGCCTTTGTGAACTTTTCTCAAAACATATTCGGTGTCTCCCGGGCCTAATTTACTTGAATGATGCTATAAATCTTCATCAAATTGCTTATTCTTTTATAATTGAACAAAAGTGAGTCTGAATAGGTATACTTAGTCATGGAGCATTTCGAGTATTTTCTTTAGGGATCGTTCCCAAGTATATGGTGAGTGGGCCATCAAACATTCTTCTAAATAGAGTATTAACTTCGAACAGGCTAAACTTGGTCGCCTTCGTGCGCAGAGTTCTCGATTCTTTGGGATTCGAGGGCACCTTCCCAGTCTTCAGGGAATCTATATACTTGTTTCTCTAGTACCAGGTTAAACTTGTCGAGTTTATCTCGGCATGGCCTTCTTCCACTACTGATTTCATGAGTTGTATGGCAATTCTCGAGCAGAATTCATCGTCATCAACCGATGACCCTAAGTTAGCCAGAGCATCGGCTTCTCTATTTTGATCTCGGGGCACGTGTTGTAGAGGCCATTCCTTGAATCGATATATCGTTGCATGTAGTTTATCCAAGTATCTTCGCATTTGTTCCTCTGTTACTTCGAATGTACCATTGACTTTATTTACCACAAGGAGTGAATCGCATTTAGATTCGATCAATTTGGCCCCCAGGCTCTTAGCCAATTCGAGACCTGGAATCATGGCCTCATACTCGGCCTCATTGTTAGTCAATTTAACAGTTCTAATAGATTGCCTAACTACCTTACCCGTGGGCAGCTTCAACAAGATACTGAGTTTGAACTCCTTTGCGTTCGAGGCACCATCCGTAAAGAGGGCCCAGATCCCCGGGGAGGTCCCCGAGTTTCATAACAATTCCTTTTTGACTTCGGGTATTAAGGGCGGCGTGAAGTCGGCCATGAAGTCTGCCAAAATTTGAGATTTGATGACGGTTTGGGGTTGATATTAGATATCGTACCCGCTAATTTCCACGACCCATTTGGCCAACTGTCCAGAGAGCTTGGGTTTGTGCATTATCTTTCTCAGTGGGTAAGTAGTTACGACACATATGGGATGGCATTGAAAATATGGCCTTAACTTCCTGGAGGCGCTTAGCAAAGCGAACGCCAATTTCTCCATGCGAGGATACCTCATTTCGGCCTCGCCTAGAGTCCTGCTAACATAATATATAGAAAATTGCGTACCTTCTTCTTTCCGGACTAAGACTCCACTTATCGTTATCTCAGATACCGCTAAGTACAGGTATAACTGCTCGTCTGCCTTCGAAGTATAAAGCAAAGGTGGACTCGAAAGGTACCGTTTGAGTTATTCCAAAGCTTGTTGGCACTCCGGGGTTCACGAGAAATTATTCTTCTACTTCTTCAATAATGAGAAGAAACGGTGGCTCTTATTGGAGGATCTTAAAATGAACCGACCCAGGGCGACTTTGTGTCCGGTTAGCCTTTGAACGGCCTTGACATTGTCCACCACGACAGTGTCCTCTATAGCTTTGATCTTGTCAGGGTTGATCTCGATCCCCCGGTTGGACACCATGAATCCAAGGAACTTCCCGGACCCAACCCCGAATGTGCATTTCTCCGGGTTCAGCTTCATATTTTATTTTTTCAGTATGTTAAAGGTTTCCTGCAAATATTTCAAATGGTCCTCTGCTCGCAGGGACTTAAATAACATGTCATCAATATAAACCTCCATTGATTTTCCTATTTGCTCTTCGAACATCCGATTTACTAGGCGTTGGTAAGTGGCACCGATATTTTTGTGTCCGAATGGAATTACGTTATAACAATAGGTGTTGTATTTAGTGATGAAAGAAGCCTTTTCTTGGTCTCTCGGGTCCATCCTTATTTGGTTGTACCCGGAATAGGCATCGAGAAAGTTGAGTATCTCATGGCCGGGGGTTGCGTCGATCATGCGATCGATGTTAGGCAAAGGAAAAGAGTCCTTAGGACATGCCTTGTCCAAGTCTTTATAATCTACACACATTATTAATTCATTTCCCTTTTTAGGCACTACTAGTACGTTTGCTAACCAATTCGGGTGCTTAACTTCCCGAATGGTACCTATTTTAAGGAGTTTGGATACCTCGTCTTTGATGAATGCATGCTTGACTTCAGACTGAGGCCTCCTCTTTTTTTTAACCGGGTAGAACTTCGGATCCAAGCTTAGCTTGTGGGTAGTTATTTCTAGCGGGATCCCTCTCATATCAAGATGGGACCAAGCAAAATAATCTATGTTAGCTATAAGGAATTCAATGAGTTTTTTTTTTGAGCTCATGAGTTAGCCCTATGCCCAAGTATACCTTCCGATCGGGCAAGTACTCGATCAATCTGACTTGCTACAACTCCTCAACTATTGACTTGGTGGTCTCGAAACCATCAGGGGCTATGAACAACCTATGGACTCCGTAATCATCATCCTTGCATGTCTCCTTGGTGATTTCTATTTGTCTTCTTCCTTGGTAGCCAAACTCGGGTTCTTTGATGTCGAGAGTGCGGATATCGGGGTCAACTCATCGATAACGAAAATTTCTTTTGCGGCCGGCTGTTCTTCATAAACAGTCTTGATCCCTCCCGGTGTGGGAAATTTCAACGCCTGATGTAGTGTCGAGGGTACTGCTCTGATGTTGTGAATCCATGGCCTTCCGAATAGAAGTTTGTATCTCAAATCTTATTCGATCACATGGAACTTTGTTTCCTAAACGGTTCCGACGGTGTTTACCGGTAGGGTTATATCCCCTTTAGTATTCTTACACGCCATGTTAAATCCGTTTAAAACTCAAACTGCTAGCACTATCTGGTCTTGTAGACCCATATGTTCCACGACTCTCGATCTAATTATATTGGCTGAGTTACCTGGATCAATTAACACACACTTAACTCGAGATTTATTTATGAGTACAAATATTACCAGTGTATTATTATGTGGTTGCACGATCCCTTCAACGTCCTCGTCGTTGAAAGATACGGCTCCTTCCGGTACATAATCTCGAGTCCGTTTCTCCATTGTAATGGACACCTTACTGCGCTTTAGCATCGGTCCTTGAGGGACGTCAACTCCACCAATGATCATGTTAATGACGTGATGAGGTTCCTCTTGCTCGATCTGTTTGTTGGAGTCCCTGTTCCTGAAGTGATTTTTGGCTCGATCACTCAAAAATTCTCGGAGGTGCCCGTTATTGAATAACCGGGTTACTTCTTCTCTCAGTTGTCTGCAGTCTTTGATTTTGTGGCAGTGAGTGCCATGATACTTACATATTGGGTTGGTATCCCTTTGGGCAGGATCAGACTGCAATGGTCGAGGCCACTTAGTATCTTTGATGCGTCCGATGGCTGATACGATACCGGCAGCATAAATTGCCAAACCAATTATGGGGAGTGATCTCGGACTTAGTAACAGCTTGACGAAATGTCCGCTTTCGATCTCGGGTTCACAATAATGAAGAACTGATGGTTAGACGTAAGAATTTATAATAAAAGAGAAAATAAGAGTATATTGGCTTAATATACACGCTACAATGTGTGTTTAATGAATAGTGAGGCTCTCTTTTATATAGTAGGGAAGTTTTACACTAAGTACAATTCCATAAAAGGTAAAAATCGTTCATTTTGCTAATCAATGATTTTCTGCCGATACGTTCCGAGATTCACGCTATGACATCCGGTTGGACACGGATATCACGGCCCTTTGTTAGTCGTGCTCGATTATCTAGTAATGCTCTCCGAAGTTTTGGGATTCGAATGGGACATGGGGATGTGGCCCCGATTCTTCCGAGGGTAGGTGTTTTGCCCGGACCTCGACTCGAGGGGCTCCTTGCCCCGATTCCGGTTCTTTACAGTCATGTTTTTGCTTCGTTTACTTTATCGAGAACCGAGGTGTCCAACGAGTTCGATTTCACCCGTATAAAAATATTATTACTATTATGATGCTCTTCTTATTACTATATTTAACTCGATCCAATGTATTCGAAAATTCATTTGAACAAAGGCAAAGAGCAAATGCACCTTTTTTTATCCAGAGGCTGACGATCCAGCACATTCTGTAGCTAAATTGGAATTCCTCTGAATTTTACGGAGCTGATTTTGTTGTTTGAGTGGAAGATTCACATCCCTTCATTTTAATTGCCACTTTGGCTGATATTAAATTGAAGTTGACATGCTTCACTATAAAAAATAAAAATATTAATTTCATTTTTATGTACGTGACAGTATAGTCTAATGAAAAAAACTAAGTGTACACCGTCAGTCAGATCTGAGTCAACGACGTTATGCATCTTTGTGCGCCTTGTGTTGGAAAGCCAATTAACATGGAAGATCCTTTAGTATCAAATACAAAGTTTTACAAGACAGAGGTAGAGTAGTCCAAAACAGTTATAATCCATTCTGAAGTCCTTACATAATCAATTTGGGTCATGTATATTCTCAAACAACTTCTAAATCATTTTCCTAATTGAAGCGAATATAAGGAGATGCTTAAGATACATTCCACTCACAAAGATATTTTTTTAGATTCTATTTCAGCATGTCCTCCCTAATCTTCTCCTCTTGGGCCGCACATATGAAAATTTGCAAAAAGTTCCAAATTGAAAGGGAAGAAAAACAAACAAGAAGAATTAATCTAAATAGTCGTCCATCCGACCGCTTAAACTAAATATAGTCGGTGGATATATAATATATGTATATAATCCATGTATAGTATGTATATAATAAGTGTATGATTTATATATACCGGCTAAGAAAAGTAAACAGTAAATCCGACTGGCTATTTGTGTAAAGATACCAAGAAACAAGCTGCATGTCTCATTTTATTCAATGAAAAATAGCAGCCCATACAGATGAGAGTTTACCGCATGTAATACGTCTGAGAATTTCCATGGTCCGTCTTCCCCTTTCTCTTTTCCTGTTCTTATATGTACGTAATAATCTATCTATCTATATCTATTTATCTATCTATATCTATCTTCTATATTATTATAAAAATATGAATATAATGTTGATTTACAAAAATAACCTTATAATATTAAGTATAATAACTCACAATAAAAGGACATAAATGGAATTCTAGACATAAGTCTTGTAATCCTATTAGTTTTAGGACATGATACTACACGTTAGGAATCCTACATGATTACCTTTAGGAATTCTATTAGTATAATTACATTTGGGTATAGACATATAATACTACATGTTAGCATGTAAACCTAATATCTCTAAGAATATGTTTGGTTTCCTATTACTATAATTACTTTCAGAATAGAGACGTGTTTTTAGCCATGTAATTCTATTACTTTTAGGATATACTTCTTAAACATTCATATTACTAATTTAATTTGACAATATATTATATTGTCCAAATCCATTTAGAAAAAGGAGAACGTATATTATTATTATTATTATTATTATTATTATTATTATTATTATTATTATTATTATTATTATTATTATTATTATTATTATTATAAAACTATGAATACAATATTGATAGACCAAAATAGTCCTAAAATATCAAACAAAATAACTATTAGGAAAAATACATAATTGTAATAAACTATTTTTTTGGACTATAATACCTTTTATGTTAAACTTTTTAAATATTTAATATTTTAAAATTAATAAAAAAAATTTATTAAATTCTTATTAAAAATATGTATGAAGGTTTAATTAAATTAATTTCATAAGAATCCTCCATATTGCTAAGACATTGTTACTCCATAATGTCCAATACAAG
The DNA here is from genome assembly GCF_000390325.3 of Nicotiana tomentosiformis. Lineage (NCBI taxonomy): Eukaryota > Viridiplantae > Streptophyta > Magnoliopsida > Solanales > Solanaceae > Nicotiana > Nicotiana tomentosiformis. The sequence continues at coordinate 20,659,228 of NC_090818.1, forward strand.
AAAAAAAAAGAAATGTTAAATGAACTGCATAAAGCATTGAAATTGAGAAAAAAAAAATCTCCATGATAACATATTTTTATATTATATTTGATCTGCTTTCCTACTCAAATAATATATTTTTATTATTAATTTTTGGATAATATTAAAAAATATACCCAATTATTTTAAAACAACTAAAAAAATATTTAAGAATATAAATATGTGAGAAAGAAAAAGAAACATAGTTGGTAAAAGTCAATACCAATAATGATCATATAAACATAAAGATCTAAAATTGGAATGTAGATCGATCTTTTTACTCTTTGAAAATAAAATTTATGGTGGATAAAATTATAATTTTAATTAAATATTCAAAACATAAGATAAACTAATATTAAGAATCTGAATCAACATAAAATAAATTATTTTTTATGTTAAGACCAAATAATTAAATGTTTTAATTAATTATTTAGCAAGAGAATTCAATTCAATTATTTTTAAAATCCATCATATGAGTAAAATTATTTTTCAAGTTAAAAGAAACCTTAGGATACATCAATTTATTCCATAAAAAGAACGTTAGAGATTAAAAAAATTAAACACAAAGTAAAAAGGATTAGTATAGTATAAGAATCAAAAGGCTATACAAATGTTTGAGAAAGCACAATCAAAGCTAAATCCTGAACAAGAACAAAGCTTTCAATACTATATTATAAAGAGTCGACATTGGTATTGCAGTATTATTCTTTGTAGATGCCTCCGACGGAATCGAAATAATATTCCTATATTATGCATTACTTGTAAATTTCAGATCAAGAGGCATGATACTGTTAACAATAATAACAAATGGTATACCAACAACGATTTAATTATGAGGTCGTACAACTTACTTTAGATTTGATATACCTTTTCAAACAACTGAAATAATAATCACAAATATATCAAAGCAGAGTAATTGTACTAAATTTATAAGGAAAGCAAAATTGATAATATGGGATGAAGCGCTTATGGCTAAGCGTCAAATGATCGAAACAATTGACCGGACTTTTAGAAATACATTGGATATAAATGAACCATTTGGTGGAAAAGTAATGGTTTCGAGGTGATTTATGTCAAGTACTACCAGTAGTTCCAAAATCGACGAAAGCAGAGACTGTAAAAGCTAGCTTGCCAAAAATATACATATCGCCTCAAATAGAATAAATTCAACTCACAAGAAATATAAAAGTAAGAACATATCCAACATTCAGTGACTTCTTGCTTCGTGTCGGAAACGAAGAAGAGCATCCAATAAAAGATGATTTAGTTCTTCCAGAACACTTGGTTATCAACCCCATTTGTAATAGTAGTATATTTAATAAGAAAATTATTTCATCATTAGATTAATACGTAATTTGTACAAATTACATGATAGAAATTAAAGAGCTATCTTAGCTAGCAGAAATGAATATATTGATCAACTAAATAAAAGATTAATTGCTAAGTTTCATGGTAAAAATAAATTTATTTTTAGTTTTTGACTCAGCAGAAGATGATACAAACCATTACTACCAAGAAGAATATTTAAATGCTTTAATATCAAATGGCCTTCTACCATACAAGTTTGTTTGTCAAATTTATTATTTCTTACGTATGTTAGTTTCACCGCAAATATAATTGACTAAGTTAAAATTGATCTTCCATTACATATGGATTGATTTTGAAGAAAAAATTGCCTGCCATGCTACTGAAAAATTTAGATCCGCCGAATTGCTTATTTAATAGCACACAGATGGTATATAGAAGTTTTGATAATACCGTCATACATATAGAAATTATGATACTGGTCACTGTACTTCTAAATATGTGTTTATCCCCAAATTCAACTTTCATCTTCCGAAACTAAAGAATATCCTTTAAAATCTTGTGAAAATAATTTTCAGTATGTTTATGTTTTGCAATTATAAGAAATAAAGCACAAGGAGAAACATCCTAAATATTGAACTATATTCACTGCAATAGATTTTATTATACAAACAATTATATGTTGCTCTTTCGAGAGGGATATCAATATTGACAACAAGAGTGATGGTCATTGTAAAGCAACTAAAGCATTAAAAGGAAACATACACAAAAATATCGTCTATAAAGAATTGTTCGTTAAGATACCATCATATTAAATACTTTCAAACTGTAATACATAATTATCTAACCAACATGACTAAATTTTATCATTTGTGTAAGTTATGATGATTTTCTTTCATTGACAATAGTGGGTTGCTCTATTGGTAAGCACCCTCCACTTCCGACCAAGAGGTTGTGAGTTCGAGTCACCCCAAGAGCAAGGTGGGTAGTTCTTGGAGGGAGGGAGCTGAGGGTCTATCGGAAACAACCTCTCTACCCTAGGGTAGGGGTAAGGTTTGCATACACACTACCCTACCCAGACCCCACTAGTGGAATTATACTGGGTTGTTGTTGTTGTTTGTTGAACTCACGTATTATGCTAATGTAATAATATTTTTCGGCATTTAGATGATTGTTGTATTATTATACATAAAATTTTCCTCATTAATTAAATTTTGTTGTTCCTTCATATAAATAAATATTTAAATCATTGTATGACATCATTAACGTGAAATGCATGTTCATAAATACTAGCACTAATAATAATAACTTATAACAAGAAAAAAGAAAATACAGAGTGTTTAGGCTAGGGGTGCTTAAACCAAACTGACAAACTAATAGCCTGTTTGGCCAAACTTTTTTTGGGGGTCAAAAGTGCTTTTTTTTTTTACCAAAAAATACTTTTGGCCAAAATTGAGGTGTTTGGCTAAGTTTTTGGAAGGAAAAAAAAGTGTTTTTGAGGAGAAGCATAAGCAATTTTTGAGAAGCAAAAAAAAGTAGTTTCTCTTCAAAAACACTTTTCTGAGAAGCACTTTTGAGAAAAATATACTTAGAAATAGTTTTCAAAAGCTTGGCCAAACATTAATTACTGCTCAAAAGTGTTTTTCAAAAGCACTTCTCCAATTAAGCTAATTTTAGAAGCTTGCCAAACATGCTATAAATTGGACCAACAAATCGAGTCAAAACGACGCTATATGATTTGGTTTGACATTAGCAAAAGAAAAGTCAAATGAAACCAAACAAAATTTACATCACATATATACTGGTTTTAAATTTTTACATAAAACATAATCATTATAATCTAATTGTAATTATTTTTCAAACTACTGCCTAGTTTTCTATTTTTCGACACATTATTTCAAGTTTTGGCTTAAATGTTGGAAAAGGCCAATAAACCTGTTACTCTGTTAGCAACAAGCCAGCAGGAAGATGAAAGTGAAGATCGTCTGTAGCTTTGTTGTATTAGAACTTCTTTTTCTATCCTTTTTAAACCATATTCAGATTTTCTTAGATGTTTTAGTTGCCAATGCACAAAATGTAGCCTGTAATTTATCGGGATGGGTCAGCTAAAGTTCTGCTTATTTTTTCAAAATTAAAATTGCAAAAGCTTTCAACTTTGTATTGTTGTGAAGCAAAGGACAAGCTTTCCTTATTTTCTTAGCTCCATCAAACATTTAGCGGCACTTTCACCTAGCAGGACACAACAATTAAAATTTAACAGTCTTACAAATTTTTCTAGGACATCACATCACCACAAAGTTTACTTGATTGTTATAGGCTTTGAATCACCTTTAGCATCTATCATGCACAATAATACTGAAAAGAATTAAGGTACCGACAAAATTGAAACCAAAAATTAAACCTCGATTATGTTAGTCGGTATAGTTGATTTGATTTGATTTTAGAAAAAATCGAGTCACCTATATACATCCCTAAATCCTAGTTGAGGCCTTTAAGCAGGCAGCTGGGAGGCCACCAGTTGGATTGTGCCCCCCCCCCCCCCCCCCATATAGCCATATTGCTAGAGAAATGGAGGAGATTCGTTGGTAGTTTCCTCCACAGAGTTCTTCTCTTAAATCTCTTCTGGTTATAGTTTATACAGATTATTAGTATGAAAATAGCCTTTTCAAGTAATTATAGAAGCAAGTTGTGGGGATAAAAAAATATAAACAACCAGCTGTAGCAAAATTAACTTACTCTCTGGGAAAATTGTGTTCTCCTTTAGAAAAATGGATGACGCCTTTAATTTTGTTTTGGTCAATCAAAATAGTTGTAAGGCAACTAAAATTGAAAAGCGGCTTAAGTTTTCTTTTGCATGTGAAATAGTGCATTGAAAGCATAGTGAGTGAGTTATAATTTAATTAATGTAGTCATGTGATTTGGCCGAGGGGATGAAAACAACCTCGCTGTCATCCTACCTGTGTGCTGCTGCTTTGATTTAATTTGGAGGACCAACTAATAATTAGTCTTCTTCTGGTGCTATGGCCTATGGTGATTACCAGTTTATTGGTAGGTCCCGTTGAAATATCCTCCAAACGGCATTTTCCCTTGAATAAACTCCATCGTTTTTATTTTACGTAGCACACTTTGATTTTTTGACATAAAAAGAAAGTTGATGTTACAAAAGTATGCAACTAGGAGTTAAATGAAAAGCTTAGTTAAGAATATTTTCAAATATAAAATGGTGTATTTTTTGAAAAATTTCTATAAAAAATAGAGTAGAGGAATAAGTAGTACTTTTCCATTTTTATTTATATGACATTCTGACCTTTTTAGTGTATTTTTAAAAGATTGATACTTTCTATATTTAGAAACTTCTAGATTTTAAACTTCACATTTTACTTGTAATGACATGTGTTTACAGCGTAGAAATGTCATGATATGTTTAAGATCACAAAATTCAAACAGTATTTTTGATATGTGCGAATTGTTTTTTTTTCTTAAACTCCATATACAATAAAATACTGCCATATAAAAGAAAATGGTAGAAGTAGTACAATAGAAGGTACGTTTTATTATTATTATTATTTATTCAGGGGCGGAGGGAGTGTATTAGTTACGGGTTCGCATGAACCCAATAACTTTTGTTTAGACCCCTGTATTTTTATTAGAAAATCCAATAAATGTTTATGAATATTTAATTATGAACGTAGTAATTATGACCACCTATGAATTCAATGCAAAGCCAGAATCCATAAAGTTTAAATTTTGGTCCTGTCTCTGTTTTTATTATTAATTTATTATGACTTAGTCATGAGTATTTGATTCATCATTGCATTAGAAATATTTTTTTATAGCAAAAGATAATTATATATATATAAGATCTGTTACATCACTAAGAAAACTACATGCCTTAAGGACATTTGTGTTGTCCAAGTTGGCGAGCTTACAGCATACTACTAAAATGCATTAGAAATATGAATGTATAACATTTCCAGTTTTCTTTGAACCATTTGAATTGGAAACGACACAATTAAGCAAGTGAAAGACTTCATCATTTGAGTTCGCTGTACAATTAATTGATAACTCTCATCTTAAATATACCTTTAATTTTAATTTTAATTTTGAATAATGAAGATATAATGTCGCTCTTGTTAATATGCTAATGTTAAAATGGAGAGAGATAGATTCCACCCGAGAAATGAATTATTGAGAATTTACGCATACTAAAGCAACCAAAATATGAAAGATAGGACATTGACATTAAGCCACTCTAGTCGCTAGCGGACATGATACGACGTCTTTGTGTAATTATAATACTACTCGAATAGAGTCTGAATGGTTAATTTTAGAACTACAGAAGTAAGAACTTAGAGATCCAGTCCAGGTCTGAATACAGCCAATACTTCATTCGGTCAACTTTAATTAATTTTTTGTCTATTTTTACACGTATTAAAGAATTCATATTTTAATATTAATTAATAATAAAATTGACTATATTAATCTTAATTTATTTATTAAAAATACAACAAATACTCCTAGGCTTTTTACTTCAAAGGCGATATTAAAAAAAAAAGTTAATATATTTGAAAAAATCAAATATTATGAACCACAAAAAAAGACCAAAAAATCAATTAAAATGAACCTAACTGAGTAACATTCAATGTGAGCCCTTTTGATTCTCAGTTAGTTGAGAAAATTACTTTGACACTTTGTAGTCTGTAGAATGTGTGGAATCGGCAAACGGATACATCTCAAAGGCACTTTCGATTAATGCCAAAGGCCCACAGTATTTTATTTAACGGAAAAGGGCCAAAAATGCCCTTGAACTATTTGAAATAGCTTAAAAATGTCCTCCGTTTATTTTTGGTATCAAAACTATTTCTGCCGTCTATATTTTGGATCACAAATGCCCTTAAACCGTTAGTCTTGCCATTGAAAGTGACATGGCAGTCCAACTGAGTTATATTTGCTTACATGGACATCCACCTAAGTAATCCAGTATGGCCAAAAAAAAAAAAAACTGGAAAAATTATTTTTTCGAAATTTTTAAAAAAATACAAAATCAACACTTATTCAGAAAAAAGTAAAAAAAATTCAGAAAAATTATTTATTTCAGAAATTTTTATTAAAATACAAAATCAATACTTATTCCGAAAAAAGTAAAAAAAAATTAGAAAAATATTTTTTCCGGAATTTTTTTTACTTTTTTCGGAATAAGTTGCTACACCCCATGTTTTTTGTACGTGAAAGTACGTCGTAAGTCAATTGATGTAAGTTTGAAAATGAGATCCTCTTTGAAATTATATGAAGTGATTTAACGATGTTACGTCTCATTTTCGCAAGCCTTTAAGAGTTATCATTTGGGGACAAATATTTCTAAGAGGACATGTTGTTACACCTCGTACTTCAGACGTCACTATCATTATAGGACTATCTAATGCGAGCTCAAAAAGGACGAAATCCTTCTACAAGGATAAGAAAGGTTTACCGAAATCTTAAGTAAGTTAAGATGAATATGAGACTTGTTAATCATGATTTAAATGAGTTTAAAGTCATGATATGACTATATATGATGCATGGATATAAAATATAAAGTTTGGGAAAAATTGGATTTAAGCTGCGGAAAAACCGACTAAGGATTTGCCTTGTTATGGAGGTTTTTGAGCAATATATTTTCGTGTATTATATGAGGTCTTTTTAGGACATATTATATACCAAATTGAAGGTCTTGAAATGTAGTTTCCAACGCTATTAACCGTTCGTTCATACGACGTCCGGATAAAAAGATATAAGTGTATGAAGAAGGTCCAATCATAGGGTGGGTAGCACCTTTTTGACTTTTTAAAAAAGGGGATATTTACCTCCCTTAGCTCGCCTCTTTCTCCATTTTTCCAGAGAGCACTCCCAAATAACACCCCTAACCTTACTCTTAAGCTTTCTACAAGTGCTTCAAATAAGATTATCATCCCGGGCATGAAATCAAGTAGTTAAAACGATCCCTACGACGTAAGTATCGCTATATCGCCTCTCTTTTTCTTTGTAGTTTGAGTTTTGGAATGTATTTAATAGTTAAGAATATGACTACTTTCTGTATTTAAGCTTTTAAATATCAATAAAGGTTGATAAATTCGTTTTCTAATAGTTAGAACTCACGAGACGGTGATCAGAAGTCGTGAGTTCGAGTTATTTTACTTGTAGTGCACTGTTTTGTGGGTTGTTTCGTGTTGCTTTTGGGCTGTCTATTTTGCTACTGTTTAATGGAGTTTTGGAGACAAATGGTGGGGAGAAACACCACATAAAGACGGAATGGTGGGCTGGTCGTTCGTCGTTAGAGTTTTTAGGTTGTTTTACACTACTTTGGTTGTCATTTTATATATGAAGTGATTAGGGTGTGTGGGATATTTTGTGGTATATTATGATGGAGATAAAGTTGGAAAATGATTCTTACATGTTTTTATTGTTGTGTTCTTATTGTTGTTGGTATATGGTATTGGAGGAGGGCGTAGTTACAGGGGAGATGCTGCCCAAATTTACGTAAACGAGGTACTAGTTTAAATTGCGGACTTAGCCTTTACTCAATACTGATTTTGAATCCCCTTATGTTGTGGTAGATTGAGTTGAGTTGTTTGAAGAATTTCTTGGAAGGTATTAAGAACTCAACGGAGTTGAGGTATGTTAAGGCTAAACCTTTCTTTTATTTTGGCATGATCTCGTAACTACATATGTTTGATAACAAGACATAAAGAGAAGTTCGTATTCATGAATTTATTCATATTATCCTAATCTCAGAAGTTACAGTATTCTCCCTTATCGGGACTTTATATTCAGTTAAGTATTATTTTCTTCCAGTCAAGAGAGCAGAGGGTCTATATATATATATATATATATATATATATATATATATATATATATATATAAGTATTTTCACCACCATCGAGCTATAATCGATAGGCAGGCCCCTATTGGACAACCTCTGATCAGATGGTAAGTTATATATCGAGACTACTGTGGCCGAGCGCCTATGAGCGAGTCCAGGATGGCCGAGATACAGAGCCTAGTATGGCCGAGCGCCTATGAGAGAGCCTACTACTGCCGAGCAGTTACACGTACCGAGCCTTATAGGGCCGAGCATTTATTTTACTTATTATATTAAAGGAGTTGAGTCAGTATCAACAGGTAAGTATATCTCCAGATCATCTTTGACTCCCAATTACTTTCAGTTATTATATTATCAGTTCAGTTTCAGCTTTCAGTTATGTTATTGCCTTACATACTCGGTACATTATTTCGTACTGACGTCCTTTTTCTGGGGACGCTGCATTTCATGCGTGCAGGTTCAGGTAGACAGACAGGTAAACCTCCTCAGTAGGTGTTTCCCGAGTTCAGCCTGATCGGTAAGCTCCACGTCCTTCGGAGTTGTCGGATCTAGGGTTTTGTGTACATCTTTTGTATGTATGTATATATGTTATGGGTAGGTCGGGCCCCTGTTCCAATCACAATACATCCATCAGTAGATGCTTGTAGACGGGTCCTGTATATTTTGTATATCAGTAGATGTTCATGGCGGCTTCGTCGGCCTGCACAGTTATATATATATATATATCAACTTTTAGGTATGTTTACCCCCACAGATAAAAGAGACGTTATTTTGAGACGATTCAGAATATGGCCTCATAGGCCTAAGTTGAGAGTTACCCCTCCAGAGTAGTTACAGAGTGGTACGCTCGGGCCGAGTATGGCACCGGGTGCCGGCCACGCCTCTTCAGGTTTGGGGCGTGACATAAGTGTTGATTTTGTATTTTAAAAATATTTTCGGAAAAAATAATTTTTCCAATTTTTTTTTTTACTTTTTTCGGAATAAGTGTTGATTTTGTATTTTAATAAAAATTTCCGAAATAAATAATTTTTTCGGAATTTTTTTATTTTTTTTGGAATAAATGTTGAGTTTGTATTTTAATAAAAAATTTCGGAAAATATGTTTTTTCCGGAAATGTTTTACTTTTTTCAGAATAAGTGTTGATTTTATATTTTAATAAAAAATTTCAAAATAAATAAATTTTCCGGTTTTTTTTTATTTTTTTCGGAATAAGTGTTGATTTTGTATTTTAAAAATAATTAGGTGGATGGCCATGTAAGCAAATTTAACCCAGTTTGAATGTCATGTCACCTTCGATGGCAAGACTAACGGTTTAAGGGCATTTGTGGTCCAAAATATAGACAGACAACAGGGATATTTTTGGTACCAAAAACAAACGGAGGACATTTTTGAGTTGTTTCAAATAGTTCAAGGACATTTTTGGCCCTATTCCGTTTATTTAAAGACTAGGATGCATCTGCACTTATTATTGATGATAAAAAATCCACTTAAAGAAAGAGAATAGCAGAGATGCATATCAACTATATACAGAACAACGAAACCAAATTGAAAAGAAAAAAATTGATAAATAAATAAATAAGTTTATTCACATGATGATCACAAATATAAATACAAATTAATTGATCTATTTCAGAGTCTGTGTAGACTTTTAGATGTCGACGCTTGACAGGCAAAACTGGCGATTCTCAAAGAGATTTAAAATTTGTCTTAAGGAAATAAAATGTTACCTTTCAGGTTTAAAATGATTATAGTAGCATATTAAAAGGGGATAAAAGAGAAAAACCTTTAAAGATTTCGGCATACAAAGGTACTAGAGAATTTGTTTTTCTTTCTTTCTTTTTAAAAAGAAGTTTCTCTTATTTCTAATATCCTTTTTACCATTCTTTTTTTTTTGGTAACTAAATAGTTTTATTAATCACCAAGTGAATAATTACACATTTTACCATTCATAGAGACGAAATTGAAGATGGATCCTAGACTCAGTCTTCGACGCATTGTATTAATCAAAAGTGGCATTGATATGTAATGGAACATTTTTTAATGGTAAAAATTTATCCGCACAAACTATTTAGACCAAGCTAATAAATAAGTGACATTTGTCACATAATTTAACTACAAATGTTAGTGTTTAACCACAGTTAACTTTTATTTCTTTTGCACATAATAATCTAATTTAATAATTAAATATACTTCTATTCCGCTATGCTCCTAACGGCATTGTCATTACATCGGGAAAAAAAACATTGCCATGAGAGAGCAAATATGAAGTCTAAAACTGTGAGGCATAAATTCTCCTTTCTTCGAGTCTCATCCACGAGATTTTTTTTTTTAATTTATTTATATATATATATATATATATATATATATATCAATCAAAAGATTCTATGCTTTTGATATTCTAATGCTAGTAAAACAGTAAAATTATTTTAATAGATTAAAAAAATTTCAATTTTATGGTTTTCGCAGTTTGTATTTGTTCCTATACCTAATATTGTAGAAGTAGACAAGATTTTGCCCAAGTGTTTGACAAAAAGCAGGATTAGAACTTAGTAGAACTTAGAAAAAGTTAGGGAGAGGATGAGGAGTGAGGACTATGAATCTCCGCACAGTCGCCTCAGCCAAGCCTAAGGGTGGCATGTGGATCGGGCCCGGTACTAAATAGGCTTCGCGGGCCCGATCTTAAGTGGGTCAGTCCTAAGCGGTCTCGGGCTTTGTGGGCTTCTTGTTGGAATCGGTCCGGGACCGGGACCACAAAATAACGGTCTCGTGTTAAGTGGGCCGGTCCCTAGCTAAGCGGGTCCAAACGATCCTAAGCGGGTCTAAGTGGACCCAACGGATACTTTCTATTTTTAAAATTATTTTTATAAAGGTTAGAGAAAAAAAATGGTAATAAAAATATCTAAGGTAATTCCTAGTAAATTATATTATAGAATTGTCACCTAAATTTTTTAATTCGAATTTAAAGACAAAAATATTGTAAAGAGATATTCAAAGCAATGCGTTATATATATATATATATATATATATATATATATATATATATATATATATATATATATACATCTTAAGATATATAAGCTATATTCGATTTAGGCCTCATTTGTTTGCACTTAATGGAGGTCTGAATCTTAATCATTCAGATCTCACAAATTAAGTGCGTTTGTTTTTAAATCTGAATCTTAATTGTTCAGATCTTAATCGTTAAGTGTTTTTTTTTTTTTTACTTTACAACCACTTAATGGGTCTGAATAGGTCTGTATCATTAAGATCTATAACAGAGACTTAATTTCATTAAGATGCTATCATCCATATTCATTATTAACTGCCGTCACCGCCTACTATTATCAACTAGCAACATGCCACCAATCACCACCATCATCCTCAATCATAGCAGTCACCATTGTCAACTACCACCATCCACCAACCTCACCACTCCCACCACTATCATTCTCAACGACAACCAATACTCATCCACCTCAACTACCACAACTAACCATCCCATCACCATCAACAACCATAGCTGGCACTGTCCACAATTATAAACTACCACCACCCACCACCATCTTCCTCAATCACAACTACCACCACCACCACCCGTCATTATTAACTATCACCACCCACCACCACCATCCTCAATTATAATAACTATCACTACCAATCACCACTAGCTACTACCCCAAAACTATCACCATCAATTAAATCTACCACCAACCACTGCTTTTAGTCGGCATTCACAAGCACTACCGTTAGCCATTACCGACAGTAACTATCGTATTTTAAAAATCTATATATTTTAGTGATGGAATATTAGATTAATTAGTATTTTATTTGAATTTTATGTTTATTAATTTTCAAATAAACGTAAATTTTATACATTCAGATGTTAAAAAATCAAACAATCTTAATCATTTAGTATTCAGATCTTAATACACATCTTAACATTCATATGTGTATTCAGATTCAGATGTCTTAATCCTAATACATATCTTGATATTCAGACGTGTATTCAGATTCAGACGTCTTAATCTTAAAAAAAAACAAATGAGGCCTTACTATATATACATCTTAAGATTTATACATTAATATTCGATTTATATACTTTATATACATCTTACTATATATATATATATATATATATATATATATATAGTATATCGTAAGATGTATACTATCGAATATGGCTTATATACTATGTATAAGGTTAGCCTGACTAGGTACACTTGTCCCCTCGGTCAAAACTTCCATACGAAAATATCTAGCTTTATCTTGAGGGTGTAGCAATATGTGTCTAGCAGGACTAGTGGGTGTATCGTCATCCGGTTGCGTTTCATCAAAATCTATTTCTTCATCATCATTTTCATCAATAGTTGGATTGCCATAAAGAGCATTCATATATTCATGGTTTAATTGTTCACCGGGTGCAATATTATTGCAAAATTGACTCTCGGTAAATTGTAATAAACTATTATCGCTATCAAGAATAGGAGGTGTAGGACAGGTAACAGGTTTGGGCCGGGGAGCCGGGAAAAGTGGAGGAGGAATAGATTGGCCACTAGATTCACCACTCTTGGATTTTCCCTTATTCTTACTAAATATTTTTTTAAGGAATAAGCCATCTTAATTAATCAAGCAAAGTAAATAAAATACATAAAACTATAATATTAAAACTTAAGAGTTGGAACGAGTTTACCGAATTGACGAACAACTTGTTGAAAAATAATTATCGTTGAAGACTTCAATTCACCAACTTCACAATTTTGCACAAATTGTAACAATTAAGTAAGCAATTATAGAAGAATATTAGAGAGAGATTGATGATTTTGTGAGAAAAATGAAAGAATGAGGGGGTATTTATAGTTGAAAATAAGGAAAAAGTGTAATTATAAAAAGTTTGGGGTTAAAATAAATTTTGGGGGGTTAAATGGCTATTTTGCAAATAGCCGACGGCTAGTTTTTAAATGGCCAAACGGTCAATTTTTTTTTTTAAAAAAATTTATCCGTTGGGCCCGAATAGGACCGTTTAGGACCGCTTGAACCGGCCCACTTCTCAGCCGGTCCCGGTCCCAAACGGTCCCGGTCTCGCGGGCCTCGCCTATGAGACCGGTCCACTACCCGGCCCACCACCCCACGGTCCCGGTCCTATCCGGTTAGGACCGTTTAGGCCCACTGCCCATGTGGGCTTGCGGTCCTAGGCCGGTCCCGGTCCTAACCGACCCACATGCCACCCTTAGCCAAGCCACAAGATAAAGGAAGTATGCTAATAGATAGGGCTGTGCATATTTTGGTAAATACCGAATTATCGTACCAAAATCGAAAAATTTTGGTATTTGGTATTCGATATTTTGGTATTCGGTATGATATTTGGTTTAAGTTTTAAAAAATATTGGTATTAGCTATGTTATTTGGTATTTTAAAATAAAATACCGAAATATCGATACCGTACCGAAATATATATTATATTATATTACACAATACACATATTATTAATTATAACATAAATATAAAAATCTAAAATTTTACTTTCCTTTATTCTCTAAGTTCATCAATTAACTCTAAGCAAGTAACAAGACAATGAGACATTTCTAATGATCAAATTTATTCTTTATGTACAATTTTCTCTCTCTCGGTTGATATTTGCTAGTTTTGGACAAAACTTTTGTCAATTTTTTTTTTAGTTTTGTACTTTTGAGTACTTTAATTTAGAATATTACAATCTTTGACTCTATGCACTAGTTAGTATTCAAACCGAATAAACCGAAACCGAAAGGAGAAAAACCGAACTATACCGAATTTAATTAGGTACAATATTGGTATTACTTTTTAAGAAACCGAATACCGAAAATATCGAACCGAAATGTCTAAATATCGTACCGTACCGACCGACAAACACCCCTACTAATATAGATACAGGCGGGGACGGCAAGTTGGCAACCCTAGAAGTTTGTAGGTTAATACTGAGAGTTATTATGACTTTACTAGCTTCTTTTCTAATTTTTATTTATTAAAATAAATTCCTAATAGACCTTAGTTTATTTCCTTTAGTTAACTTAATTAGGCATAGTGTAAACACCCAGCGTGAGTAAGTATTTTTTTTTAATGGAGGATATAACTATCTAATAGGGTAAAATTTAGTATTTTTTTTTAATGGAGGATATAACTATCTAATAGGGTAAAATTTTATATGCATCCGGGGTTCATATTAACCCGTGAATATACCACGTGTCTTTTATAGACACATTTAACATTATGTATGTATTTTCACTTTAACCTTTACCTGCTAATAATAAATTGCTTGATTAGTTGAAATAATGAATACGAGTAACTATTTACATATCCAATAGTGAATAGTCACTAGTAATTTATTTTAAATATCACAATCGTTAGAAGAAACAAAGAGTAGGTAAATGCATTATTAGGTGCGAGATAACGTGGACAGGAGGATTTCCGAGTGTTGAGTCTCAAAAACCCTTTTAATATTCTCATTAGTCTCAAAGTCGCACTTCGCTTGGCGCCTTTCAAACAAGAAAAACCTTAAACAGAGCAAAAAGTGTAGAGTAGCTATTATCAGGAACAAACAGGGCAGTAGAAAATGACAAAATGCAGCCAACTAACCAACTTGCAAAAAGGACAGAACGGCATGTAGACTCTTCAAAGTCATTAATTACCCTTTTCATTCCTTAACCTACTCCATTAACGGCTGCTAATCAGTAAGTATATCTCAATTCTCAGGCCATGTGACCGTAGAAAGTTCAACGAATTCGTTAATTAATTCATTCCCACACGGCGCCATCACGCGTTTTGGCTCTCCCCCTTCGTCTACTTTATAAATACACCTCTATAGATCCGAATTTCGAAAAATCCTTTACTGTTGACGTAAGTTTGTTTCTGATTCTGCCGAATATTTGCATACGCAGGACAATTCAAATACTTTTCTTTCACAGGTATATCTTCTTTTTCTTATTTCTTTGAATTCTCATTCGAATTACATTGCTTCGCCTTCTTCTTCTTCTATAGTTTAATTTAATCGAATTGAACGAGGTCAAGCTCTTTGCCTTGTTGATCGTCGTTTCCTAACTGAATTATGTATAGAAGTGTACGAATCGCAGTCAAAGTGAATGTCAACGTCGACGACTGGTTATGTTTTGAATTGTGAATGTATGAACAGATTTGACTAGTCGATATGAGGATTCATCAGTGTTTTCTGCACGATACATATTTGTCGAAAATCCTCTTACGGTCTTTGAACAGAGTAATTTTCATCATATATGTGTTTGTCTGTTTTTTTTTTTTTTTTTTTTTTGTATTTTGCTTATTTTTTGAGTAATTTATTTGTTAATAATGCCGCTGCAGGTAGAGTTAATGGCGAATTCTGAGTCCGAGCTCAATGACAACATACATAGAGACTTTTATATTCCTACCTACATACTTGCACCGGATGCTCCGAATAAGAGTAGGCATATAGGTTTACCTGATAATGTACCTACATGCCCTGTGCTAGTGTTTATTAATTCTAAAAGCGGAGGTCAACTTGGAGGAGAACTTCTTCGTACATTTCGCCATCTTCTTAACAAATATCAGGTACTTAAGCTCTTTCCTTTGATTCAAATATGCAAAAGGAATAACTGCAATTTTTTTTTTTTTGTCTGTTTATGTTTTAGACCAGATAGACATGTTTGGGACTGAGGTTTAGTTGATTTATTACTTGATTGAAGTCTGGACTTCTTGGTTAACATTTCAGGTTTTTGATTTGGGAGAAGAAGCTCCTGATAGTGTTTTACGTAGAGTGTACTTGAATATAGAAAAGCTGAAGAGTGGTGGTGATCAATTTGCTGCCAAAACTGAAGAGAGAATGAGAATAATTGTGAGTTGAATTCTTTCAGTTGGTTCATGATTCAACAGGATTTTCGCGTAACTTCACCAGACGGCTAGATGATTATTTTCCAGCACAAAGTACTGACATTGAATTTTATATTTAGGTTGCAGGTGGAGATGGCACAGCTGGCTGGCTTCTTGGAGTTGTATCTGATCTCAAACTATCTCAGCCTCCACCAATTGCTACAGTGCCTTTGGGAACTGGAAATAACCTTCCATTTGCTTTTGGCTGGGTATGGATCTGTGGAGGAAACTGTTGACTCACTAGATATTTGATGGATATATTTTCCTGTAAATTGTAGCAGTTAATATAGCGGTGCAAAAGCTCTCAATTTGCTTGCCTGGTGCCTCACTATGCAATTTGTTTCCTAGTATTGCTTATAATATGTTGAGATTATCTATAAACAACATGAAATCCTTGCATAAAAAAGATTTGCTCATAAACATGTTCATTTAGTTAGTAGCTAGAGCAAAAGTCTTTTATCTTCTATGAGATACATTAGCGTGCCTTCAGTATTGAGAAAGATACTTTATGTGATGTGCAGTTTTGGTGATTGACAGGGAAAGAAGAACCCAGGAACCGACCTTAACTCCGTCATCTCATTTTTGAAGCAAGTAATGAATGCAAAAGAAATGAAGATGGACAGGTAATCTTGTTAGTTCGTATGTGATATTGTGGTCTGTCTGTGATATTCTCAGTTGAATGTTGATCCCTTGATGATCAAGTATTAATTCTTTGTTCAAACTTCTTGGCAGTGTTACAAGCTGAATTGTATCGTCTATCTTAAATGTATATCTTGTTTTTCGCATTATAGAGTATGGGAGCTTGTAATAAATAGTTAACTCAAATGCAGACATTAGTGTCACTACATGCTGTTATCTTTTTCTTGAATCAAAAGTAAAGAAATAAAATATCAACAAATGCGAAAGTGGGCCGGATTAACCTTTTTTTTAAAATAGCATTTGGATCTTCCTTAGAAATCTTTCATTTCAAGCAAATTGGAAAATATTTTCGGGTCTCTAGCTAGTCAAGGAATATAATAGTTTAGTTGGTGAAGTTGTGAAAGCTCTAAGTTATACTTAAAGAGATTTTCAACAGCATAACATGCTCTTAACGTGCAATCTTCCATTTTTTATTGGATCAAAATTTTATCTGCAGTGAAGAAAAGAGTTCCAAAGCATGCAAATACATTTAATTTTTTGTGCTTAGCATCCAATATTGGTAAAGCGAACACATTTTCACAAATACTGTTTCTTGTGATAATTGACCTACTTACTTTAACATGAACATTAATATTTTGTGTAAATTAGTCCAAGGCCTTCTTGTTTATTGTACACAACCATAATAACCTCTTCCAAAACTATAGGAAGTTCAAGCTTTTGGAAATTTCTATTAAGGTTCTATCCAACCCTCTTAGTATGGCATACATATTCCGATTGCACACACTTCTTAGTATTATAATATAAATTCATAGTAAAATTGGCGCATCATGACTGCTTATTCTCAACCAACCGGTGTTAAGAAATTTGCTTTATGCAGTTGGCACATTCTTATGAGGATGAGAGCACCAAAAGGTGGTTCTTGTGATCCTATTGCACCGCTTGAATTGCCTCATTCTTTGCATGCATTTCACCGGGTTTCTCCATCTGATGAACTGAATGTGGTAAGACTTCCTTATCTATTAAAAGAAATTTGTCTTCTCTAAGACGAACACACACTTTCATGTAGACTAGCTCCATCTCTTATATCTGCATAAGTTCCTTGCCACTTGTATTCTTTTTTTGTGTTATATTCTTTGCTGATAGTATACTAAACCTGGTTCTGCTTGTGTAAAGTCCTGCTCCATGATAGATTTAGGTGTCACTTTTAAGTGTTTTGTTAATTGAAATTGGTCATTACATCTTATATAGGAGTTAAGTGATATGAAAAGGATTCTAAATTAGTATAACGTAATCATTTCAAATAATTTATTCATTATGTATATGATACTCTCGACTTTCAACAATAACATGATTTTAAAGAATATTCTACATCATGAGTTTACTTGCTTTGAAAAAAAAGAGTTCTAAAAAATCACCATAATTGTAAAAAGTTGCTAGAATAGTGTCTCAGAAATAGCGAAACAATCATTTTTGACATAATATTTGAATTTCAGCACTTTACATATATATAAAGGTATGCGCCTTCAAATTGGAAAAACGGATATGGTTGAATAGAGATATCATCATTGTTAATCATCTGGAGTACGTATTATCTGACATTTTTGGACGTTATTCATTGCATTAAGTTTTTCAAGCATAATCTTCCAAGAGAAGAAAATTTGAGAATTTACCATGCTGATCTGAATGCTATTTAAAAGACTAAAACATATGTAAAAGAATCAGTATCTTTTACAAGTATCTTCTCTGCATCATTAAATTTATTACTTTACCGTGGAGTTTCCTTGTGTATTTTCTTGTAGTTGGATAATCATATGAAGTCCAGGGTGGGGCATTTTCTGATAAGATTTTCCGTTTTGGCATTTCCATTTTCAAATGCATTCACATTGATTAAGAACAAAAAGTGAACATGTGTATATGTCTATCAGTATGCATGCATACATCTCTATCAACATGAATGCGTAATGTCTGGCTTTGGAATTACAAATTTCTTAGCTTGGTCTGTTTCAAAGTGTTACCCTGTCGGATGAAGAGGATAACTGCTTTCTCTTTTTGACCTAATAAATACAGGAAGGTTTCCATACATTCCGTGGAGGTTTCTGGAATTACTTCAGCATGGGTAAGTGCATATTCTTCTGATTTGGAATTAAATTCTATATAGTCATTTAACATCTTCACTTTTGTAAGCCCAGTACAACAATATCGTATAGAATAAGGTAGAATGGATAATTAATACCTTTATAAATGATTGAGCAGCTGTATATCAAATAGAAAAATAATCTAAACACCCACGGCAATAAGTTGAGTAGTTCAAGATTTTTAATAAACCCTCTGAATGTTCTTTTATACCTGATGTTTATATCTCTAACCCCCGCCTACACGTGTTATTCGATTCTGGAGTTCACAAGTGGACTTAAAATTGGAATTACAAGTGTAAGAATGCGCTTATCAAACCTAATCTAGGGACTTATTGTAAGGGCCCCTTATTTATGGAATGGGTAATGTGGTGAAGGACAGCTTAGGTACTGCAGCTGGTTTGGAATTAGATTACCATAATATCAGACATCAAAGACAACACAGAATCAAGTCCAAGACTTGAGTGATAATGCTAGAGAATGAATGTATCCTTCTTGGCTAGGCAAACAACCTTTGCCAAGGTTCCGAAGGAAAGATAGATTTGAACTAACACAATCAATATAATCATCCCTCTTGTATGTATATAAGTTCTTCGATGAAAAGAGGGATTATGCTACGATACCCTAGGAGCGTGTCAGAAAGATGGGTACGCGAAGTGAGATGGTTAAATTCTCCACCACAAGCCCTCTGAAGTGAGGATGCACATTGCTTTAAATAGCATTTACTTGAAACTTTAGCGTGGAGTAGCTCAAGATCTTCAAAAGCTAGAATTACCTTATGTGAATGTACAGAATAAGGAGTTCTCAAGACAAATGTTTTCCTGTCATGTGTTGCATCAAATATATCAATTAACTAGACGTAACTATATTTTCTTATATGATCCACATAGGTAGAAAATGGTCTTTGGATTGTTCTCAACATTTAAATTTGCTACATGTAAATTCTCTCTCTCTCTCTCATGCATTGTTTGTTCAATCAAAGGTAATAATTCTTTCAATGCCAGACGATAACCTCTTATGTAATTTATCATAACGTTGGGGAAATTTCCAGTAATTTTAAAATTTCTAAAAACCTTCATTAAGTGTAAGATCAACAAAATTTAATGGGAGTGGATGTTGGGTCCACTATATTTACAAGATGAGTATCCTAATACTGAGATGTGATGAATGTAGATCATACAAAACTAGACAAAGTTAGACATGATCACATCAACCAGAGGATGGAAACAGCTTATATGGAAGATAAAATGGAAGAATGTTGGGTGGGAGAGTTTAACCATGTCTTACGTACATCGTAAATGCTTGAGTCCATAGATGCAATACTTTGGTATTTAAGGCGTTAAGGGGGGGGGGGGGGGGAGTGAAAAAATTGCTAAAGAGGATGAGGCAGACCTGAAATTACAGGAAGGAAAGTTATTTCTGAAGACCTACAATCTTTTGGAAT
Source organism: Nicotiana tomentosiformis (assembly GCF_000390325.3). Classification (NCBI taxonomy): domain Eukaryota; kingdom Viridiplantae; phylum Streptophyta; class Magnoliopsida; order Solanales; family Solanaceae; genus Nicotiana; species Nicotiana tomentosiformis. The sequence goes on from NC_090818.1 coordinate 20,679,521, forward strand.
CAAGCAGACTTAAATTAGTACATAACACAATGGAAGCAGAGCATTCATATAGGCTAATTTCAATAGTTGGGATTAAGGCTTAGTTGTTGTTACAATTACATTAGCTCCGAGTAGGTATGCACGTGGGATTTATAACCTCTAGTTTTAGAAAACTTCTAATTTGCCTTAACATACGAATTTAGAATGAAATGAGCTTGTAGAGCGGAACCAATAGAGGATTCATGTAGCCCACTCCACCTAGTTCAAAATTGAGGTATAGTTGATACTGATAGATATAGAAACCTTATACTGAGTTTGGTCTCTCATTTTTCCCCTTCTGTAAATCAATTATTAGTTTGACTGTTAGTTCTGAGTTAATTTACCAGGTAGGTGTTTTAAATACCCATATTTGCCTCATCTTAATTCTTATATCAAAGTTGAGCCGACAAATTTCATTCTAGAGAAAGTGCCACTCCTCCAGAATCTTTTCATAGTATAAATACTTTAAAAGAAAAACAGAAAGGAGGTCCTTCAAATTACAGCAAACTTGAAAGGTCGGTGAATTGACTCAATAGATGTTTACTAGAAACAATATTAATTTGACCTGTATTAGTAATTGATTTTCGTGAATGACAATAATAGAATGACTAGGAACATAAAATTCCCATAGACATAAAACAAAATGTCTATGGGTATGTGTCTTAAACCTACAAAGACTATGATCTGAAGTTATTTCTTTGCTTGTGCTATTATTCATCTAATACTACATCTAACAGTAATTCTCTGTTAACAGGGATGGATGCACAAGTATCTTATGCATTTCACTCAGAGCGAAAAATGAACCCAGAGAAATTCAAAAACCAACTTGTCAATCAGGTAGTAAAGTGAATGACAAAAATAAAGATGATACTGCTTCTCTTTGGTTTATTTCTCTGAATCTTTGCATACGAATTATCAATGAAGTAAATGTTTCCTAGTCTTATGCTTATGGACCTTTTTGTTTTGTTTCTATCTAGAAGAGAAACAAGTTTATTCTCAAATTAATGACTGCTCTGACAAAACAGATAGTTGAAGATTTAGGGTTGGGTTCTTGTCCGCAGGGGTCAAGATTTTCTGTCCATAATATCTTGTAAGGCTTAATAGGTTATGTTCTATAACACAGAAGGCTATAAGTGAAATAGCTTCTAGTGTTAACTTTGTACTGGTATTAGCTTATAGAAATTTGAGTCAATGGCACTCCAGCTTTACGATCTCCGCTGTTGAGGAAGATGAGAATATATGATAGATCAAAGAAAACTACCATATGCATGTATTGCATCTTTTCTTGAAAAACTTAGTGTATCCAATCTGCGGAAACCAAGTAATTGACGTGCTATCTTTGTAAAACTACGCAAAACGTGTTATTTCCTCCCTATTTTCTGAGATAAGCGTCTAATGCTTCTTATTGATTTTTAGTTAGTTTATGTATATCTCCCTCGAACTATTCTTGAAGCCTAAAGCACTTCTAAATTTGTCCACCAGACTAATGTTTCAAAAAATACACGAGTATGGGCTTGTCCTGAAGTCATTTTGAGTACCTATGCTTGGATGCTAATTGCTACAATGTGGGTGATTGGAAGAAAAGGTTAGGAAACTGATTAAGGTCCATCCTAGTTGGTTTTGTTTTTCCTTATCTTAAATACGTTGACAGAGGAAGTAGGTGGTAGTATGCTTACTAGGATATAGGAACATCTGTGAGAAGACTAAGATATATGGCGCTTTTGCCTACTGGTGGTATGTCGTTTCATTTCATCATTATACTTTGTCCTTCTTAAATTGATTATGCCTCTGGAAACTATTCTTCAGAATCTCATCTTCTTTTTTTTCCCAATACTTTCCCTGTGAATTAATGTCATAATTCCAGTCATCCACTTTATCTTAGGTGGTACATGCTTCTAGAGATCCATATTAGTAATAGGTTTCATTTCTTGGTAGTTGGTATCTCTATGGCTGTGGCTTCTAAGTGACTAGATTATCCTCGGCATCTCTAAAGAAATAATTGGCATATGATTACAGGGAGCATTTGCTTACTTTGAGAGTTTATCATAAGCAGGAAAAAACAGAAGGATAATCTAGTGAATTAGTAACCAAAACTATTATGGTTGGGAACTACATTTAGTAATTTCTTTAATATGGAACTCTCATGAATGATAGTTGTGTTGATGCCTCAAGTATATGGGGCAAATTTCGGCTCTTGGAGGTTGACCAGTTATAATTTTGTTCACCTTTTGTTTCGTAATTAAGGACATAGTCTACCATTCTACTTCTTTCGCTCGCTCTAATGATAATGATGTACAGTAAAGCAATTTGCAATGACTGGTACTGAAGATAAATGACGGATATCCCAGTGGTAAGGACCCTTGGAGAAAAGTGAGAAATGCCACTGTTAGGTTCCTGAGAAAACATAACAGTTTATGATTTCCATATCATACCATGTTAAATTTTTTGCTAGGAATTTAATGACTAAATAGAATTCATGGTTTCTCTATCCTAAGTCAAATGTAGTGATTTTGCCTCTTTTGTTCTTGAGGTAGTGTTACAGCATCTCTTAGAATTCTGTAGATGATCCAATTTACCTGAGATTATCTATTGTTTCAGAGTAGATACTAGATAGTATTTGAAGGGGTGCCTAATGCTAATTTTTCTTGCTCCATAGAGTGCATATTTAAAGCTAGGATGTACACAAGGATGGTTTTTTGCCCCTCTCGTTCATCGTTCTTCGAGGTGAGTCTGCAGTGTAGTTTTTGGTATATATAACTCCTTCCAAATCTTATTTTAAAAAAAACTGTATTCTTTTTTGTGGAAGCTTCACCTCCTTGAAGGCATGAGGCACGCAGCACCTAATTATTTTTTCAACAGATGAATGAAAATTGGAATAATCATCATAGTTTAGACTCCCGAGACTGACATATTCACTTCTATAATTTCGTCCAGATTGTCAAAAGCATGTCTTGTAAGTTGTAATCTTTATTTAAAATCAATTCAAATCCTTGCTCTTATGCGCTAACTTTAAATATCCATGTAAATTTGCTTGAATCTTTTTGTCGGAAACATGGAAAGTAGGAATTTGTAACTTGATGATTGCTCTTGGTAACTTAGTGAGATATCCCTCGTTTCTGATTAAAAATATCTTTTCTTTTTAGGCCAATCTTAAAATAGTGTAATTTCTTCCAAAAAAACATGTTTTTTTTAACAGAGTAGAGTAGTAGTTTATCAATATAATGATTAGCTAACTGTTAGCAATTCATATACTAAATTTACACAAGTTGATTGTTCCTATATACATGACAATGTCAGAAAACTTGAAGTCTTGCATTATTTCCCTTGCCCGGTAAACCATGACAATAACTTGGGGATAGAATGAGATAACTACTAAATTGTGCACCTGTCATTAGTTTCCTACCAGTATTTTTCCCGTTTATAATTTGTGTCATAAGACGGTTCAAGTTAATTACTTCTGGATTGAATATTTCACTATCATCTCTTATGATGGTACAACTATGACAATTTACTGATTTCCGTTAGCTGCTAATTTTGGTTTACTGTAGGAACATAGCTCAACTGACTAAGGTTAAGATAATGAGAAAGCAGGGTGAATGGCAAGACCTTCACATCCCTCACAGGTAGTATTAGTTACTTGTAGTATAGGAACCTTAAATGACGACTTGACAATTTACTTTTCTGCTTTATTCTTCAAAATAGAATATTTTGGCTGTTTTGCTGTAACCTATTTGTGGTTGCATTACTGCTTTTATCATGCTTAATGAAGTTGGTTCCCGACGAACAACCTACTGATGAGTTTACGAGTTGTAACTGTTCTTTCTTTGTTGTCCAGTGTCAGGTCAATCGTATGCCTCAACTTGCCTAGCTTTTCCGGTGGACTAAATCCTTGGGGAACACCGAATAGCAACAAACGCCGATATGTATGTTATTCCAAAAAAAATAATTCCACCAATCTGCCCCTTTTTCTGTTTCCTTGACTGTTTTTGTCTTTAGTTTATTTCTTCTCTTCGCATTCGGTATTCGTTTAGGGGTTGAGGGGGGCGGGAGACGGGTGGGGGTTATCTACCGGCATCCGGTGTTTACACCAAATCAATGTACTTTCTCATGGTTAAGTAATGATTGAGGTGAAAATCCATATTAACTAATCATAGTTAGGTGATAAAAGATTATGCGGAAGACACATCATGTTATTACTGGTTTGACATAAACACCGGACGTGGATAAATTTTTACCATTATTTATTTCTTGAAGTTTTTTAATACTTTTTTAGTTATATTGACGTGCATATATTTCTTCATTGGACAGAGGGACTTGACTCCTCCATTTGTAGACGATGGCCTTCTTGAGGTTGTTGGATTCAGAGATGCTTGGCACGGATTAGTCCTTCTTGCTCCAAAAGGACATGGGACTCGTCTTGCCCAGGTTAGGAATAAATTATGGTTATTACAAATATTTGCGTGAATATTGTATGCCGACCGATGAGAAGTTGTGATACTACTAGTGATCAAATGTTTTTGGTTCAAGATTGTTAAATGAAAATATTTATATAGCAAGACAGGACTTAAAAAAATTGAGCTGATAGAGTAATCCAACAACTTATTATTCATCCTAAAAACTGAGCTGCTCCTATTTGTAGGCACATAGAATCCGATTTGAGTTTCACAAGGGTGCAGCTGACCATACATTTATGAGGATAGATGGGGAACCCTGGAAGCAACCCCTACCTGAAGATGATGACACCGTTGTGGTAGAAATTTCTCATCTTGGCCAGGTTAAGATGCTTGCTACTCATGACTGCAGAGCCAAAAGTATACACGATCCCTCAAGTCATTTCAATCATGAAGCTGACGATGATGATAGTGATGACGAAAACTCGGTCGATGAAGGAAGGAGGAAATTTGGGGCAGCAGACACTTTCAAAATTCCAGATGAGGTCGATGTTTCTCGTCTCAGTTAATTTCATAATTCCTCTTTGTTTTCAGCTAGCTCTATATTCCATTTGCTGTATAGGAGACGAGGATGTATTCCTTTTGCTGTATAGGAGATGCGCCATGTCGGATTTTAAACGACATTCATATTTTAGAGGTTTTGATAGAAAATTTCCTGACCAATTTGTGGTGTAAAGGAGCAACTTTAACGACTTTAGTGTATGATTAAGGAGTCGCTCGAAATGATCCATCTAGCCTTATATGCCAATTTCTTTAAGCCGAGCATTATGACTTTTAAACTTGCATTCTCTACCAAAAGTGACAGATCGGGAATGTCATTCAAAGATGCAAGTTTGAATGGAGCATGTGTCTCGGGCATACTTGCTTCTACTCAATCTAAAGTCGGAGTATGACGACCACATATTATAGTGGCATTTCAGTCTTGGTATATAGTAATATGGTTTAAACTTAAAGCACTGTACTAATCCCAACCTTGTAAATGTAAGTGACCACAGATTTTAGTGGCATTTCAGCCATGGGAAATTTCTGTATCACTGTAAATGGGACGGTCTCAAAAATGTGAGTATTATTTTGAAGTAGACGTTGTAACATTTCAAGATTTAAGACAACTGTGGATACCTTAAGCAACTAACAAATTTAACTCCCAATCTAAGATTTTGCCTAACTTAATTAAGAACGTGTCTTTAGAAAAACACAAATGGAACTATAAAATCTGCAATCAAATAACTGACGATGTTCTCTAAAGTATACGTAAAGGCCCTAATCTCCGAGGATAAGGTGGCAGATATAATTACTATTTTACCTTCACAAATTTTCTGCAAGTATGAATACGCACCCACTTGAAGAGCTATCTCTACATTGTGAATTGTTACAGCAGAGTTCATCTGATTTTATCAGTACTCTGATAATCAACGAACATTAGTTTGCCAACTAAAACGTATAGATAGCTGAAACAAAAGCAGAACCAAAGAAAATGAGAAGCATGACTGCTGAGCAAATCTTGATTTTTTTCACTACTCGAGGTCTTATCTACAAATATAATAGAGATACTTGCAACAATAAAGCTACTCTGTTTAACCAGAAAATAATGAACATTGGGATATACCTCAATTGCTGTAATAACAAAACATTGAAGGTAACTTCGATTTTCTAATATAACTTGCCTGAGCTTTGGAGACTGAACTCTATCATACATGGACTGTTTCATTAGTGAAACAAGTCAATGAGGTCCAAGCAGGAGGACAAAATGATCTTTGCCTTACCTCCCAGCATATTGGTAATCTCCCAAGCATTTTGTGACAGCCTCATTGGCCTTCTGAGATTCCCTTTCTCCTCTTTTCTTCTTCTCCCTAAACAACATTGTAAATTTGAGATTAAATGATAAGAGTATTTTCACCAGTCAATGTCTTGATTGAACATATTTGCACTATTCCAAAATGCATGTGAAGAATGTAAACGATGAAGAGAAAGAAGAGGTTTTTCTTCCTGGGGTGGTTTTTTTTCTTTTGGGGGGGGGGGGGGGGGGGAATAAATAGCGCAAAAATAAGAGAATAATAATGGATTTCAAGCAGATTATAATAAAACTTCGTTAGAGCTCATCCAAGAAGCATGCAAGAGAAGAAAGCAGCTTAATATTTTTCAGAAAACAGCTAGAGAAAGGATACGAATGAGTGTCAAACCAAGAAAGAAACTCTAACCTTTCCACGTATTCCTTCAACAGCTCTTTAGCCTGAACCAGCTTGGAGAGCAAATTGCGATAAACATCAAGGTCCCTATCCACACTTTTCTTGTCTGTATTCAGTGAAGCACAAAGCTGCCATGCCAATTTCACAAGTCAACAATATGTTCACCTCCAAGTCCGTTGCAGTTTCATGAACATAAACATCTAAAAGGGGATTCGACTCTATGTGCACATTCAATGAACCTGCTACGCTAGTTACTCCTATCATAAGCAAGTCTATTATTATTCCATCATTCCAAACAAGTGACTTTTTCTTTTCTTTTTCTTCTTTTGACTCAAGATTTTCTTAAGTTTCAATTGTTTTCTTCTTTTTTGCTTACTAGCACGAATCTCTTGAAAAATACCCTAAAGAGCTTAATACGAAGAGTATAACAAGGAACTCAAACTAAAGGAGAGCTTTCATATTAGCATTCGTGTCGTACAGCATATTCATGAAGGAAAGAAAAGCAGTTGTGGTATAATCAACAAAGATCAGGGAAATCTCATTTTTGTTACATATTGAGGGTTAACTGAAACCTTTTACTTTCTCCCGCAGGTTAAAAAAAATTATCAGTCTCATGGGAGGAAGCCTAGACTATGGGGGCTATTAAGGAAATTGCTTGCTTTCGTTCAGAGAGACCTTGAATTTCATCTTTAATGGAGGATAATGTGGAAGATGAGAAAAAAGATTTGAGCTTTTCTTTGTTTTCTTTTTCTTTTTCCTCTTTAGTGATGGATGTAACTGTTCGTGAAGATCATTATCTAACAATCAAGAAATGCTAAATCAGAGGCCTGGACATGTCTAATTTGAGGCAAGGTAGAAGGTGTAGCCAGGACGAGAAATGAGTGAGGAAATGATCCTTCTTTTTCCCAAGACTTCTCTCCAATTCTCTGACTGGTTTCTATTCATTTCCTTTGCTCTGTTTGATATAAGGCAGAATGATAATGTAGGTTTTCTAAATCTGGCTCTAATAAAGTATAGAGTCTAGCACCCAAACATGAATGAGAAGACAAGGACGGAAATTGTATCTAATAAAGTATAGAGTCTCGCTTTCTGTTGGTAATAGGTTTTTATGACTAATCGTTGTTTTCTTTCATTGTTGATCACCTTACTATCTTGTTGTCTTTATTCTGATTTTATATGGCTTTTGGTGCTGTCCCTTCTTGTCTATATTTTCATTAATGTGGTGCTTATGCTTTCCTGAGCCGAGTGTCTATTGGAAACAGTCTCTCTATCCTCACAAGGTAGGGGTAAGGTCTGCGTACACACTACCCTCCCCAGATCCCGCAGAGTGGGATAATACTGGGTATGTTGTTGTTGTTGTTGTACAGGTTCACAGAAGCCTGAGTGCTTCTGGTGTTTCTAGATGATTTAAGTAATTAAAGTAAACAGATATGAGCAGGAAGAAGTTCTTGTAAAATACAAAATCTAATATGAAGAAAGTTATGATATCTACCTTTTCTAAGATGGTCGGATCAGTTACATTTGCCAACTCAAGTAGGCGAAAGAGGCCAACCGCAAATAGTCGACTGTAGCAGAAACTATTCTTGGTTCCAGCTCGCTGTGCAATATCTTTCAGAATGTTTTCAACTTCTCCATCTCTGGATGAGAAGTCAACTAGCGTATTGGCATTTTGAGTACGAGCCCATTCTTCAAATTTTTGTGCATCAGCTCTGTAAACTGACAGGGAAAGTTATAAATCTTTATAAAGGAAAGAATTAAGCTTGCCAAATCTACTCAATGTTAGACAGAAGATTATAACAACTACAACAATAATAACAACAAATTACGCCTCAATGCCGAACTATTGTCATCGGCTTTTATGAATAATCAATATCCATTCTGCTAATTGGGCAGATTTCATAAACTACTCAAGACTATTACAAATGTAATTAAGAAAAATAAGAACATCCGCAAGAAGTTATTACCTTCTTACATAGATGATCATAATAATTAAAAGGTAATGCACAGAAAAAATCTAAAAGACAAATGAAAATCTTCCCATATTATTAAGTTTCAAGTTAATGAGCAATGGTTTCCACATTTTCTTGGTTGGTTAGTTTTAGCATAATTTAGCCACCTCAAATGACCATCAGCCTTTCACCAAAGAACCTTAAAGCTCGAGCATTTATTATAAAAAATTAGTATATTGTCTCCATTAGAATGGAAGTTTAATGCCTTAACATCAGATCATTAAAGATTGTGGTCCTTGGACTTTTTCTGCTCCGAGCATTATTATTACTGTTGTTGCCTGTTCAAGGCATTAGAGACATAATGTGCTTCAATTCAAAAGGCATATGGTTTAATTCATAACATTCAACCTCTTAGAATAAAACATCTTCACCATTCCAAAGGCAAAGATGTGCATTCAGATTAGATAATGCTTCTTTAATGAAATAAGGACGCTTGTTTCTAGGTCATGGCCCTAACCTGTCGTGGAGCACATGGAGCAAACTGTAGAACAATATTGAATTCTCTTAACAAAGATAAAGGTAAGAACTGAAACTTTTGGCCACCACGAGGAAGATGAGGGGTTCTCCCTGGAATTCTATTTTCTAGTACATAAAGACATACTTATGCTTCAAATCTTTTCTAAAATCTAATATTTTCTTCTTGCAATCTGGGGGAATCATGATCGAGAATCATGAATATTAGGTTGAGATGTATTTGCACTACATTTGGATTTTCCTAAGCATGTATAAAGTTTAATTTTGAAATGTGTTGTAACTTGAGTTTCTCTAAAGAAGCATGAGTTACCTTAGCCAGGTCGAGATGGTTCACTTGGTAGGAAGAGCCTACTGGATGCCAGTCATGGCCCTAAATTGGATCATGACACTCTACAAGTGAAGACATGTATAATTTGAATTGATCAATCTCATGCAAAATTCCAATGTAATGTCTGGATAAAAATCTATGATAGAAATATCCACTTCAGAATACGGCTGCTTTATTCTATTCGTTAATGGATTCCTCTTCGTAAGCAAAGGAAGATGTTGGCAGATTGAGTATAACAGTAACTATATCTTAGTAAGTGAGAGTTGATCAAGGGTTCTGCAGCTAATTCTCTGTTCTGAATAGTGCTTTCACTCATTGGGAAACCAAACACCTGCATTTCTCCAGTTCCATAATACAGCTAAGCCTATTCATCTTGGATTTTGGTTCCACCCTCCAAGAAACTCTTAATGGTAATTAAATATATACTTTATCAACGATTACCTTACTGAAAGGAAGATATATCTTCAATGCTATCACATATAAATGATTATTTGTGTGCCTTTACACAGAAAAGTGAGTAAAAGCAACTGAAATTGGCAAGAGATGGATTAAACATGCCTGTATTGCACAGGATCCTCATTGAGCGCCTCTATATATGCTTTGAAGATGGCATCACGATCCTCTTCACTTGGGTAGCCTTCCATAAGTTGATCATAGACAGTGACGAAACCAAGCGCAAACACGGGATCATATCGGTAGGATTTCTTGTACTTTATCAAATGTTGTAGCACAATTAGCTCTTGTAACACTGTGTTGTAGACAGTCGGAATTGGACGCTTATAAGCCTTCAAGAAATTCATTTTAGTCTCGGCCACAGTGGGCAAATCTGGAAACAATACAATATAATGCGCTGCATTATTGCCTCATAAAATAAACATTTGCAGCGCACTAAAATAAAACAGAATAAGTAAACAGAAAGAAAATAGACAAGATGCAGAAAATAAAAATAGTTGCAACAATGCAGAGAGATAAATTAAACCAGAGAGGGCTTCATTTCCTCTGTTACTTCAATACAACAACAACAACTAGGCCTCGGTCCCAAACAAGTTGGGGTCCACTATATCAATGCTCACTGATCACTATTTCTGTTAGTTCAATTCCATGTTTTTTCCTTTGATAAGTTAATTCAATCTTCATTAAGAAGAAATAGCTCGCACTGATTCATTTTATATGATGCTATTAGAATGAACAGGAATCCTATATGTTCACTTGACTTATGTATTATAGTTGACAGGTTTTTTCAGAAAAGCTAAGGTCATTTTGTGGTCACTGCATTGGCAAGCTGGTACTTCATTACGAAAGGTGTATATATACAAAAAACATCTGCTTAACTATTTAGGAAGCTAACAAAATGTAATTATAGTATTGATAATTGAAAAAAAATATTAAATTAATGGTTAAAAAGTAACTTTGATCTAGAAAAGGTCACACCAAAAGTTTCTGTTAGGAATTAGTTTAATGAAATTGAATTCGTGAAAATCTAAAAGTTGTATAGAAATGGTATAGTGTAAAACATTTTGGAATATCTAGTGTCATATAAAAGCAGTGTTTTAAAAGGTGTGGGCGTAAGGCGAGGCGTTTTACATATGCCTCCGCGAGGCGTAAGCCCCGAGGCACGGGACGTAAGCCCCATAGGTATTTAATTTTTAATATTTTATAAAATAATATAATTACAGTAAATATTTATAAACAAGTAAAATTGCATAAAAATAAAGAAAACTATAAATATGTGAAAATATATATATAAATGTGCTTCATCCCCACAAAAAACTAGTCAAAACAATCTATTATATGCGCGCGCGCGCGCGCGCGCTTCATCCCCACAAAAACTAGTGAAAACAATCTATTATACGCTACTTAGAAGCTCAAGTAACTTGAATCGAAAAGAATAAAGTTTTCTACATTGAGGAACAAAAAGGATGACTAAACTTCAATTTAAACTTTGAACTTGGTGATATGAAGGAGAATGGAGTTATCTTTGTATTTGTAAAAAAAATTTGAATATTCATTGCTTTTGAGAGATATTAGTAGATTAGCGGGCAAGATAAAGAATTGGGAAAGACCATGAATTGGGGCTTTGATCAATAAAAAAGGTCTTGACTTTTAAATTTAATACATTTTAGTTCCTTTTTAAAACTTTTGAGTAATTACTAAGCGGAATTTTAAAAATTTGGGTATTATATGAATGACTTATTCAACAAATTTTGTTTCAATTTGAAAAAATCTGTAAGGCTTACGCCTCACTAAAAAACTCGCCCCGAACGCCCGGGCGTACGCCCCGAATTACTGGGCGTACGCCTCTTGAGACTTTCGCCCCACACCATAGCCTCGGGGCGTTTTTGGTGCGCCTCGCCCCGAAAACGCCTTTTAAAACACTGATATAAAGTACTCGTACAATATAGTGAATATCTAAATATTCTCAACACTTAAAATGACATAAGTATTTCGCTATATCTAAATACAAACTCAACTGCTGTGCAGTTCATTTTAAGCACTGAAAAACATAGACACTAGAAATAAATTAGTCGATCAATTGTAATATACACCTGCACGAAATTATGCAATTAGCTATGCACACTTGCTGAGTAACTAAACTAAAACAGGAAAAAAGTAGATGATAAAAAGCTACTGTATAATTTATTAATTTATTTTCGATTTCCAATCCAATTCGAAGCAATGTATCTTGACATAAAAGAGAACTTGCCTGTGGACATGCAATGAACGACAAAGCGAGAGGTGGAAGAATTCGAACTGAAACTGGAATTTGAAGATCGAACATTGAAACAATCAAAGGAGACGTTGGAACGGAACCTAAATGTATCAACATAACGAGACGGAGAAACGGATGATTTCCTTTCGGCGGATTGAGAAATCGCCGAGAACGATACCGAAGTAACTGCCGCCATTAGTGAAGAAGAAGAAGAAGAAAAGAAGAGGAGAATCCAAACAGTGAGTTGCTTTAGAGAATGGAGTTGTTTTCCATTTGTATTTTTCTGTGGAGAATGGAGAAAAATGGAGGGTGAGGCCTGGATTTGAGGGCTTATCCAATGTTTTAAGGATATTTCTTTTTCATTTTTAATATTTACGAAGTAGACGAATAAGATCGCAACACGTAGACCCATATTGACGCTGACCTCTCATTTCAGATTTTTTCCTTTTTTCCTTACTATTGCTTTTCTTCAGTAACTGATCGGATCCATTTGCTGTACTATTCTTTGTGGTTGAGAACCATTTTAAGCTATGACAGTTGAGCACTGTAATTAAACACGTTTTCAGTAGTTAAATTATGGTTAATTGGTTTTGTGGCTTTTTATAAATTTATTTTTAATTTTATGATCCTAGTTTTTTTTTATAATTTATTTTTACACATCAGAGAAATTGTCTTTTACATATAATAGATCTAAAAATGTCATTTTCTTAAATTATAAATGAGCATGATGTACAAAATATATGTTAAATTACTCTCCAAAACCATTTTTGGTTGGGATAACTTTTTCTCTAACACGTCTTGAAGTACATAGAAATGAGACCACGTAGGATTAATTCATTTTAAGGACACTGTTTAAAAAATATTTAATTTTCATAAGGCCAAATACACAAGCGGCCCTTTAAAGTTGGCTTCAACTTTCACTTAGATACTTTAAATAAAACTCGTTCCTATTAAGCACTACAACATAGTTCAAAGTGTACCTATTAGACACCTTACTCACAATCAGTTAAAAAAATTATGTGCGTGTAACCCATCTGCGGATGAGGTGGAAAGGGACAAATAATATGTAGACACGTGGTATTTGAACATGCTCTAGAAAAAAAAAAAAATATTTTCACTAAATTCTCAACCCCCTCCCCCACCCCACCCCCCCAAAAAAAATCCTTTGTCTTCTCCGTACCCTCGCACATGTTCCATCTTTTTTCATTTACCCCTCCTTCACCATCTTTTCCCCAAATATCTATTAGTAGCATTAAATTGTAACTCATACAGCGGATACCTCAAACTCTCTTCTCAATTTTCTTCAGGTTCTCATTTATTTCTTTTCTTTTCCTTTTTGGGTTTTTAATTTAATACAATTTAAGCTTTCTTAATGAAGATAAATTCAAGATCTTATTATTTTTCCTTGAAATTTAAGAGAAATTCAAGTTTCAATGGATGGTATTGAGAGGGGAAGCATTTGAATTTTTTGACAGACATCGATGTTGGTATGTTTATGGCTTGTCTATAATTCGAACGACACCTTTGACTCCTATGTTTAGATCTAATGAAATAATCTGAAGGGGGGCGTGATTCTGTGTTGATTGTAATTTTCTCAGTGTATATGAAAACTTTGAGTGACAGTGAGGTGTGAAAGTGGTCAAGTTTGGTGAAGCTGTTGGTGCAGCTGTATATGTGTGTTTTGTTGTTGAAGTCGAGTTGTGGTTTCTTGATGAACAGAGGGAGATGATGAATATGAGTCAGTTAGTGGTGGTTCATGGTGGATATATGGTGGAATATGAAGGAAAGGAATTTATGTAGCGTTGGTTCAGGTAAAAAAAATAGTAAGGATACTCATATGATTTACAAAACAGAGAAAAGATATGACACTAGTATCAATTCACGCGCCTTAGGGAAGTGAGAAACACTTGTTTTGCATGTCAACATTTTGTGTCTAATAAGTACATTTATGTTAGAGTGCTTAATAGGTACAAATTTTAATTAAAGTATCTAAATGAAAGTTGGAGCCAACTTTAAGGGGCCGCTTATGTATTTGGCCTTTTCATAAATTATACTTATAACGTTTAACTGAATACAAATTGCTAGAGCCTAAATTTGAACTTCAAAAAGCAAACTCCAAACATTCCAGTCTAAGTTTAGAACTATCAGACTCGAGACTTGAAATTCGATTTTTGAAGTGCAAACTTTAAATTCTCGATCCAAAATTCGGAGCCGAGAAAGAGCAAAAAGGAGGGTTCAAAAGTATCTCACGACTTTCACAAAACAAATAAGTATACATAAAAATAGTGAAACCTGATATAAACTAAAAGTTCACTAAACTCTATAGAGAACCTGGTTCCCTATCAGTTCCCACTGAACACATACATACACCGGTAAGTAAATAACACAATAATATTTTACGTGAAAAACTTTCAGCCCACGGGATTAAAAACCACGACCTACACTCGTAGGATTTCAACTTCACTAACCAAGCAACTTTAGATTACAACTTATTGTAACTTAGGAATTAAACTCTTAATCCCTCACTTACTTGCAATAACTATATTGCAAGCCTCTTTGTAATACACTCTATTACAAAGCAACAAATCTTGACTAGATCTAGTCAAGAAACTAAACCAAACAGTGGTTTAAATCTGTCCTACAAAGATACTTCTTGAAAGTAGTGTAGGATTACAAATGAAGAACAAAATAAAGACTCAATAAAACTAAGAACTTAAGATATCTTCAATCTTTGGATCTAATCCTTGAGGTTGTAACAACTTTGTTCTTGAGAGAGATGGTGGCTAACACTTGAGAGAGAAAATCAATTTTAGGTTTTGAAAGTGTTAGTAATCCCTTGCCTCATGTTGGTAATATATAAGTGAGGTCATTGGGATGATGTAAGCAAGTATCAGATACATAACATGCTTTAAACAGTGACTGTTGCACTGTTGCGTGTGCAGTACAACAGTGCAGCAGCTTTAACAGCTGTAAAGAGTTGACTTGTATTGTGACTGGAGGAACTGATCTCTATCTGTTCTATATTCTCTGATGTTCCCTTAACTTATTTCATTGAGAGTTGAACTAGACATCTGACTAGTTACTCTGAACGCAAAGGAACTAATTATTTCAGGTTCCTTATCTGGTTCTCTCATGAAGTTTATCAAATCATCAAAATAAAGGACACATAACTTATCAATTTCTCCTTTTTTGATGATGACAAACTTAGAGTTGATATTCCCCCTGAGAACCAGATTTGCACATTGTTCCCTCTATGAATCAGCCATATCCCCTATGAGAACATGTTTCCTCCCTTTCAATTTTCAAGTAACATATTTGTTGTTAGTCGATACAGTGCAATAATTTTTACAACTGTAGAATTGACTGTACGACGACCAAGGGAACTGATCACATCTGGTCCCTATCTGGTTTCTCAAGAGCATTTGGCAAATCATCAAAACACAAAATAGTATAACTAATTAATTTTCCCTTTTGATGATGACAAACCTAGAATTGATATTCTCTCTGAGAACCAGATCTCCCATATTATTCCCCCTGCAGAATAGCCATATCCCCCGTGAGAACCTATTTCTTCCCTTCAATTTTCCCCCCTCTTGGCATCATAAAAAGAATTATACAAGTAAACGCAAAAAGAAGTCCAGACTAGTTAACTCATTCCACTCGTGTGCACACAACATAGCTAAAAACAGAACACAAGAGTTTAACATACATTTAAAAGGACAAACATGCTAATTAATTTAAGGAAAAAGTACCATTGTAGAAGTACCATCGTTACAAAACATACACAAATTAAACAGTACTAGAGTACCATAGTCGAAAGGGAAGGACAACAAAAAAATACAGTAAAATTAAACAGGAGCTGGTAAAGGGGTAAGATAGGGGATACTAGATGGAGAAGGGAAGGACTAAGAAGCAAGGGCTTTGAGGAGGCTGCCCATGCAAGCATTAACAGCCTTTTGATCGTTAATCAGCTGCTCTTTCAGATTCTCTACTTGGTTCCATAACTCCACATTTTCAGCTTTCATACGGGCAAGCTCTTCTCCCTAAGCATTGCTGGAACCAGGTTTCTCATTGTTACTTGGCCTATTTCTGAGAGGCTTGTTCTTCTCAACAGAGTTCTTCTTCTGAACTGTCTTTTCCTTCTTAACTTCTTGCTCACAACCAACTTCAGCAACTTTTGCAGATAAAACCTTCTTTTGTTTCACAAAAACTACTTTCTTAGATGTTTTCCTGACAAGAGGAGCAAGTTCCTGAGCTGTCTCCTATTCTCAACCTCTACAACATCCACCGGAGGCAAATCCTTCTCATCAATGAGTCTACTTTTCACAGTCCTTCTCCTTTTCTTTTTCTCCTTATTCTCCTTCAATGCACTGTCAAGAGTAATCTTTTTCTGCTGCCTAGTAGTGGGTCATTTAGGAATAAGATTCTTTTGTGGCAGTCTCACTATTACTAGCACCAATAAACTAGCTACAAACAGATTATCTTGGTCCTTCTCACTATCACCAGAATCTCCCTTCAACACAGACTTCATCTCTAGGTACACAACCTCCAAAGGGACTATAATTGGGTATGCAAAAGAGGTAGTGGTCAGCACTGTCCAAGGGTTGTCTAGTAGAGCTTGGAGATTTATCCTAAGTAGGAGCAGAAAACTCCTCTTGGACAGAGGGACCAAGACCCTTTGTAGGCTCCCCCTGTAGTATTGACCGGTGCCTGGTCATTTTGAGGCATCGGGTCCTCATTCCTTCGTTCTTCCCCCTGAGTCCCAGCAACAACATCATTGGTCAAAGAACCTCTTACTAAACTTTTCATAGCACCAGCAGGTAAAGAAATTCCATCTATCTCACCCTTAGAATCCATTAATGCAATCCCAGTAGAAGAGGGTGAAGCATTACCTGATGCTGACGAAATATTTAGATCAAACCCTGAGTACATTGAGTTTCAGAAATACCAGGCACATGCACACTATCCACCATATCAGGAACCGACACTCCGATTCAGATGGATGTGCTTCATGAGATAGAGACACAACAAGGATGTCTTTAGTGGCTTTAGGAGACTTAGATTGTGGTGAAGACATGATTGATTTTGAGAGAGGGGAGACACAAAAAGAGGGTTGGGGTATTTAGAGGGAAAATGGGGACCGGTTACAATAAGGTGTGAGAAATAGGGATGGGTAATCGGATCGGTTTAAGAGGTATGAGAAGAAAGGGATGCAATTAATGACGTGGCACACTAGCAGTTCAAAATGCATATGAGTGTAAGAGGAACTACTCACCTGAGTCATGGGAACCAGGTTCCTTGATAAATTTTGAAAATATGAGCATCATCCTTCCAAAAATTTGCAATGTCATTAGCCACTTGGTTGTTCTTTAGTTGCCATGCGTGTTTACCTGTAACGGTATAGAATTGAGTTAGAAGTTCCTAGAAAATACTTTTTAGCAATTCACCTTACCATCATTTCATAGCCAATCATCGAGGGACCATGTTCTCAGTGTAGCTTAATCAAGCCCAACTCTATACGGTTTCTTTCAAAATGCTTTCTACTGAGTGCTTTGGTGAAGATGTATGCCACCCGTCCTCTATTTTGCAAAACTTCACACAGATGAGTCTTTTTTTTCAACATTGTCCCTCAGGAAATGATGTCGCACATCAATGTGCTTTGTCCTCTTATGCCGAACTAGGTTCTTTGCCATATTAAGGGCACTTGTGTTTTCACACAGCAGTTACACACAATCAGAGAATACACCAAAGTCTTCCAATCGTTGCTTGATCCACAATAGTTGAGCACAACATGAGGCAACTGCCATATATTCAGCTTATGCAGTAGAGAGGGCGACAAAATTTTGTTTCTTTGTGGGTATGAAATCAAGCAAGATCCCAAAAAGTGTGCCATGCCAAATGTGCTCTCCTGAGGGATAATACCCACCAGATAACCAGCATAATCAACATCAGCATACCCAATCAAGTCAAAATTATCTCCTGAGGGATAATAGAGGACCAGGCTATGCGTTCCTTTGAGATACCTCAAAATTCTTTTGGTAGCTTTCAAATGAGATTCTTAGGACTTGATTGGAATCTAGCACACAACCCAACACTAAACACAATGTCAGGTCTGCTGGCTGTTAGGTACAAGAGAGATCCAATGATACCCCAATACATAGTTTCATTTACAAGGGAACTAAGTTCGTCCATGTCTAGATGAGTGGCAGTAGCAATGAGAGTATCAATAGTCTTTGAGCTTTCCATCTCAAACCTTTTCAGAAGCTCCTTAATGTATTTCTGTTGACTTATCATCGTTCCCTTAGAGGTTTGCTTTACTTGTAGCCCTAGGAAGAAGTTCAGTTCCCCCATCATACTCATCTCAAACTCGATTCACGAAGCTTTGCAAACTTCTCACACAAGGAATCATCTGTTGCACCAAAAATGATGTCATCAACATAGACCTGCACAATCATTAGGTTCCTCCCTTTTTTCTTCAAAAATAGAGTGTTGTCAATTTTTCCTCTAGTAAAACCAATTTCCAGGAGGAACCTGGACAACCTTTCATACCATGCACGAGGGGCCTGCTTCAATCTATATAGAGCCTTGTCAAGCTTGAAGACATGTTTAGGATGTTTATGGCATTCAAAACTAGGTAGTTGTTTGACAAAAACTTCCTCCTTCAAATATCCATTCAGAAATGCACTCTTAACATCCATTTGGAACAGTTTAAATTTCATATGAGATACAAAAGCAATAAGAATTCTGATGGCTTCTATTCTTGCAACTGGAGCAAAAGTTTAATCATAATCAATTCCTTCTTCTTGATTATAGCCTTAGACACCAACTTGGCTTTATTTCTTATTGTATTGCCAAATTCATCAAGCTTATTTTTGAATACCCACCTAGTTCCAATAAAGTTCTATCTGTGGGTCGAGGAACCAGGTGCCACACGTTGTTCCTCTCAAATTGTTGGAGCTCCTCTATCATGGAAGAAATCCAATCAGCATCCTTTAATGCTTTTTTAATATTTTTTGGCTCAATTTGAGACAAGAAAGCTGAGAAAGCAAACATATTTCTTGCCTTGGATCTAGTCTGAATCCCTGAATCCAAAGGAGTGATTATGTTTTTGGAGAGGATGTGAGCTTTTGTGCTTTCAGTTAAACGTCTGAGTTTCAGGATATGAGGGACCAAGTTCCGCCATGTGAGACCCATCATTGGCATCAATGGAAGTGTGAAAATTACTTCTTTGATCTGTATCAGGAGTGCTTAATACAACATTATCAACTATATTATTAGCTTCAGTTATTGTGATAGAGGGACCGGGTTCCTCCAAATCAGTTGGAAGTTCTACTGCATTTTCTTTACTGGATTCCTTGACTTGACTCATTAGATCTGCCTTCCCGTTTGACATATCAATAACCTCTCCAAGGACCTTTGAATAATCTCCATCTTAATCATCCTTATCATGTGATTCTTGAATAGTCATCAATAATAACAAAGATGTACTTTTTTCCTCCTATGATGGGCATCCTTATAGGTCCACACAGATCCCTATGAAGAAGATCCAGTGGACTTGAGGTGATCACTTCCTTCTTTGGCTTGAATGAGGACCTGACTTGCTACCCTTTCACACATACATCACACACCTTGTGATCTTTGAACTTTGACTTCGGCAACCCACGAACCAGGTCCTTCTTGATCAGCTTGTTCAACAGAGTGAAGCTTGCATGTCCTAATCATCTGTGCCATAGTTCAGCATCATCATCAACGGTACTTAGACATGTAATATCACCACCATTCAGAGATTCAACGTCTGCAACATAAATATTTTTGAACCTTTTTGCAATCAGAACTACTTCACCAGTTATAAGATTGGTGATGGTGTAAGACTTTGACAAGAACTCCACTTTGTTTCCTTTGTCGCAGATTTGAGAGACACTCAGCAGGCTATACTTCAAGCAATTCACATAATACACATTCTCAATTGAGTGAGAGAATATTTTCCTAATTTTTCTAATTCCCAGAATGTAACCTTTTTTGCCATTTCCAAAGGATACACTCCTATCTTGCAGGGCTTTGAGAGAAAAGAAATCATCCATTCTTCCAGTCATGTATTTAGAGTAGTCACTATCCATGTACTATTTTTGACTGCTTCCTTTCACTATTGCCTGCATAAGAGAATCAGAGATTAGACTCATGAACCCAAATAAGTTTGGGTCCCTTGTAATGAGGGAATGGGCGAATCAGACGTCTTTTTGTCCATGCAGGCATCACATATTTCTTTTTAAGAGAATCAGGTTCCTTAGCAATAAATACTTTTTCAACAAAAACTTTATTTTTCTGTTGGGACTGAAACTTTGCTTTACATGAATCTTTGTAATGACTAGTCTTACCACAGTGAGTGCAAAGTCAGTTATCGGGTACAGTAACATACTTCATATGTGGGTTATAGGGGGCGTTTTACTTGTGGAACCCGGTTCCTTGCCTGTTTCCCCCATTACTTTTATACATAGAAGTGATTGTATTAGAAGGCCAGTTCAACTTCAGAGATTTATCTAAATCATTTTTAACTCTGTTTAAATCTTCCTGAAGTTATCTGTTCTTTCCAAGTTCAGTAGCAAGACTTAATTTTACATTTTTGAGTTCATTTTCAAGCTTAAGGTGTGCCTCACTTGCCACTTCCTTTCCTTTAGAGGAGGTCATGCATTTTTCCATTGAATGTTTTAAGAGGATATTTTCGTTCTTTGTTTCCTCCATCCTTTAGATCTACAACTATAACCACCATCTCATCTCTCTCTTGTTCTAACTCTCTGATTTCCTTAGTTAAAATATTTTTATCATTAATGAGGTTGTGGTAGGCATTACGTGAAAAACTCCCAGCTCACGGGATTAAAAGCCATGACCAACACTCGTAGGATTTTAACTTCACTAACCAAATAACTTTAGATTATAACTTATTGTAACCTAGAATTAAACTCTTAATCCTTCACCTACTTGTAATAACTATATTGTAAGCTTCTTTGTAATAACTCTATTATAAAGCAACAAATCTTGACTAGCTCTAGTCAAGAAACTAAACCAAACAATGGTTTAAATCTGTCCTACAAAGACACTTCTTAAAAATATTGTAGGATTACAAATGAAAAACAAATAATAAAGATTCAACAAACCTAAGGACTTAAGATATCTTCAATCTTTGGATCTGGTCCTTAAGGTTACGACAACTTTGTTCTTGGGAGAGATGGTGGCTAGCACTTGAGAGAGAAAATCAAATTTAGGTTTTGCAAGTGTTAGTAATCCCTACCCTCATGTTGCTAATATATAAGTGAGGTCATTGGGATGATGTAAGCAAGTATCTGGTACACAACATGCTTCAAACAGTAACTGTTGCACTGTTGCGTGTGCAGTGCAACAGTACAATAGCTTTAACAGCTGTAAAGAGTTGACTTGTATTGTGACCGAAGGCGGAGGAAACGATCTCTATCCGTTCTCTCTACTGTTCCTTCTATTGTTCCCTTAACTGATTTCATTGAGAGTTGAACCAGACATATGACTAGTTACTCCGAACGCAAAGGAACTAATTGGTTCAGGTTTCTTATCTAGTTCTCTCATGAAGTTTGTCAAATCATCAAAACAAAGGACACATAACTTATCAATTTCTCCCTTTTTGATGACGACAAACTTAGAGTTGATATTCCCCATAAGAACTAGATATGTACATTGTTCCTTCTACAAATAAGCCATATTCCCCATGAGAACATGTTTCCTCCCTTTCAATTTTCAAGTAATATTTCTGCTGTCAGTCGATACAATGCAATAACTTTTACAACTGTAGAGTTGACTGTACGACGACCAAGGGAACTGATCAAATCTGGTTCCTATCTGGTTCCTCGAGAGCGTTTGGCAAATCATCAAAACACAAAATAGCATAACTAAACAATCCATGCTAAAGAAAGACGCCCACCCCGTTGGTGATAAACTGAAAAGTGATAATTAAAAAAGGACTATCTATATAATGGAAAGATATTGGTTAAAGGTTTAAAACAATCAAAATAGTGAAAGTGTTAAAGAAAAGAATCCTAAAAGCTTATTGCACTAATGGAAACACTTATATCAGATAATAATATATTCTTTTAAGAATATATCTTTATGCAACATAATCAAAAACATGAAATCATTGTAAATCAAGGACCAATTACACTCTTTCTATAAAACCATACTCTTTCTTTTATATATTGTTTACTCATTTATTCTCACTGTTTACTCTTCCCTTTTTACTTTTCTTTTTTCTCCTCTTCCAAATCTGTTACACAAACACTCAAAAATCAACTGCATAAAATATTAGTTCCCCTATTCACAGAAATTATAGCATTTTAGCATTATATATTCAGCATATTATGTAATGATAAAATTGTTTCTTTCTTAGTGCAAGAAGAAGAAAATACAAAATAATCTCAGAGTGATTTATATTACTTACTTTTTACATTCTTTTATACTTGCTAATATTTTAGTTTACACGTTCGTATAAAAATGAGATTACATAGTAAAAACTGTTATTCCCGCCAATATTGTTGTATTTGTAAATAATAATTCTGCAAAATATAAGTTATCGTAATGAAACAGTAATTAATTCAAGCCCACTGAATTCAAAGTGTTTTCTTAAAGAATTTAATCCCCTCCTAGTACCCAAGGTAATGGATTATTTCCTCCCAGGATAGAACGAATCACACACTGGTATAGCGGTACTTCAAACCCCAGTGTTTCAGCGAACACAAAGTTCGGTAGCAAATCACACTTACAGTTGCTTTGTTTGAAGTTAAAACAATGCAGAACAAAGGAGTAGAAACTCAGAAAATCGTATGGAAATGCTGAGAGGAAGGAGTGCAATTCTATAGCCAAAATTGAGCGTTTTCAGTTTTGTTTGTTGGTGTTTTTCGGTTTTCGTTCGTGTCTTTCTTCAACAACTGCTGCACATATATATAGCAGCCAGCTTTGAAGATGAATGACCCTCCATCCTCCATGGTGGAGCATGCACTAGCTTGTTTGTGGAGCAAGTACTTGGCCATGGTGGGAAGAGCATTAGGCGGCTGCTATTGCAGCTGGTGGTCAATACACGGATTGGAAAATATCCGTTACAAATGCGGATAATCTTACGTTAATAATTACTATTAACAAATAAATTTGGTCCAAAAAATTAATCAATCAATCGATCATTTGACCAAATCCAAATCCAAATCCAAATCCGAAGCCGAAGCCGAAACCGTAGCCGAAGCCGAGCCGAGCGAGCGACGACGACGACAGCGCGAGGCTTGCTTTCTTCTTAACTCTTTAAGAGCTACAAGAAGAGCAATTATATATATACCCACCAAAAATCTTTTCCTCTTCCAATATGGGACAATGTCTCATTGTCGAGAGGGAAAAACTTAAAATTTTACTCAAAAATTTTATTTTTTCTCCATTTCCCATTCACCCTCATTTTAAGACTATTTCATCTTAAATAACAAAAACCTCAACAATCCCCCACATGAATGGGGAATGGCTATATCACGGAAGTATGCATGGAAAAATTGTGTGCTTTGCAAGCAAGGATTAATCGCATCTGGATAAGTAGGTTTCCCTTTGAACTTTCCGTAGTAAACTTATGTCGGATATACTCGGTCAATCGGTAGATTTGATATCTTTGAACCGTCGATCTTTGGTGTATACCTAGACAACCATAAGTCACACAATCAACCCTTAACCGTCTTTGGTTCTCATTGTTGTGTTCGTTTCAGCCATGAACACCGCCTGGTTTCATAAGTGCGTAGAGAACTGGCCTTACAAAGTTCTCCTTGAAGCGGCTAACACTTCACACTTACATAGGTGATTCCTAAACGTGTCATCCTGTAGATACACTATTTGATATACCCCGTATCAAATTTAGAAATCATTAAAAGGCCTTAATGCTTTATCCTTGGTACTGAACATTGTCTCATCACGAGAACGGACTAAAATTTTATTTGACAATGTTGAACCGTCATTAATGACTTTGTTTGATCTCCTTGAACCTAGATCTTGGGATCTCTAGTCTTCTAGGTAGAGTTACCGCCACAATGACTTGTTCTCGGCCATAGCCCCATTCCCTTTGATGATTTCTCAACTACCTCTCTAGTTAGGCCTTTTGTAAGTGGATCCGACACATTATCACTTGACTTTACATAGTCAATCGTAATAATTCCTCTAGAGAGCAATTGCCTAACGGTTTTATGTCTTCGTCGTATATGACGAGATTTACCGTTATACATAACGCTCCCAACCCTTCCAATTGCCGCTTGACTATCACAATGTATGCATATTGGTGCCAATGGTTTGGGCCAAAATGGAATGTCTTCCAAGAAATTTCGGAGCCATTCAGCTTCTTCACCGGCTTTATCTAAGGCTATGAATTCAGCCTCCATTGTAGAGCGGGCAATACATGTTTGTTTGGACGACTTCCAAGATACCGCTCCTCCACCAATAGTGAATACATATCCACTCGTGGACTTAGAATCAGTTGAACCGGTGATCCAATTTGCATCACAGTATCCCTCAATCACCGCAGGGAATTTACTGTAGTGCAAGTCAAAGTTCTAGGTATGTTCTAAATATCTCAAAACTCGTTTCATTGCCATCCAATGAGATTGGCCTGGATTGCTCGTATATCGACTCAGTTTACTTATAGCACAAGCTATATCTGGTCGTGTACAATTCATGATATACATTAAGCATCCCAACACACGAGCATAATCCAATTGTGATATGCTTTGGCCTTTATTCTTTGCTAATGCAAGATTCACGTCAATTGGAGTCTTTGCAACTTTAAAGCCCAAGTGCTTGAATTTTTCAAGTACTGTCTTAATATAATGAGATTGTGACAATGCCAGACCTTGAGGAGTCTTATGGATCTTAATTCCCAGAATTAAATCAGCAACTCCCAAGTCTTTCATATTAAACTTGCTATTGAGCATATGCTCAGTAGCATTTATGTTGGCAATGTCATTACTCATTATCAGCATATCATCCACATATAGGCAAATAATGACTATGTGATTTGGAACATTTTTAATGTACACACATTTATCACATTCATTTATCTTAAAACTATTTGACAACATTGTTTGGTCAAATTTCGCATGCCATTGTTTGGGTGCTTGTTTTAGTCCGTAAAGAGACTTAACAAGTCTACATACCTTCTTTTCTTTACCTGGAACCACAAACCCTTCAGGTTGTTCCATGTAAATTTCTTCCTCCAACTCTCCATTTAAGAAGGCCGTCTTAACATCTATTTGATGAATTTCAAGACCATACACTGCAGCTAATGCTACTAACATCCGTATGGACGTAATTCTTGTAACTGGAGAGTATGTATCAAAATAGTCTAGACCTTCTCGTTGTCTATACCCTTTGACTACGAGTCTTGCCTTGAATTTATCAATAGTGCCATCATCTTTGATTTTTCTTTTAAAAATCCATTTAGAACCCAAAGGTTTATTTCCAAGAGGAAGATCAACCAATTCCCATGTATGGTTGTTCAATATGAATTCTATTTCACTATTGGCTGCCTCTTTCCAAAACAATGATTCGGAAGAAGTCATAACTTCTTTAAATGTTTGAGGCTCATTCTCCAATAAGAAAGTCACGAAATCTGGTCTAAATGAAGTAGAAGTTCTTTGACGTTTAGTACGTCTTGGATCCTCCTGATTACATATACTTTCTTTTGTTTCTTCCCGAGGTCGTTTAGATCCTTCACCAAACGACTCACATTCCTTTTTATACGGATATATATATTTTCAAAGAACTCAGCATTATTTGATTCTATAACCGTATTATTATGAATGTTGGGATTTTCTGATTTATGAACCAGAAATCGATATGCTTTACTATTTATCGCATATCCTATGAAAACACAATCAACGGTTTTCGGTCCTATCTTTACCCTTTTGGGTTTAGGAACTTGCACTTTTGCCAAACACCCACACACTTTAAAATAATTCAAGTTGGGCTTCCTTCCTTTCCATTTTTCATATGGAATGAATTGTATTTTGCTATGGGGCACTCGATTTAATATTCGATTAGCCGTAAGAATGGCTTCCCCCCACAAGTTCTGTGGTAAATCAGAACTTATCAACAACGCGTTCATCATCTCCTTTAATGTGCGATTCTTTCTTTCCGCAATCCCATTAGATTGGGGCATGTAAGGGGCTGTTGTTTGATGAATAATTCCATATTCTAAACATATTTCTTCAAAAGGAGATTCATATTCACCACCCCTATCACTTCTTATCATTTTTACTTTCTTGTTAAGTTGTGTTTCAACTTCATTTTTGTATTGCCTGAATGCGTCTATTGCTTCATCTTTACTATTCAGTAAGTAAACATAGCAATATCGAGTACCATCGTCAATAAAATTTATGAAATACTTCTTTCCACCGCGAGATGGTATTGACTTCATGTCACAAATATCTGTGTGAATTAAGTCTAAAGGATTTGAATTCCTTTCAACTGACTTATAAGGATGTTTAACATACTTAGATTCCACATATGTTTGACATTTTAATTTTTCGCATTCAAACTTAGGCAGTACTTCCAAGTTAATCATTTTTCGCAAGGTTTTATAATTGACATAACCCAAACGTACATGCCATAAATCATTTGACTCAAGTAAGTAAGAAGAAGCTGAAATATTATTATTGTTTTCCACAACCATTATATTTAGATTGAAAAGGCCCTCGGTGAGGTAACCTTTTCCTACAAATATTTTATTCTTACTTATGACAACCTTGTTGGACATAAAAACGCACTTAAAACCGTGCTTAACAAGAAGTCCAGTAGAGACTAAATTCTTTCTCATTTCGGGAACATGAAGGACATTGTTCAAAGTCATGATCTTGCCAGAAATCATTTTCAGAAATATCTTCCCATATCCTTCAACTTTTGCTGTTGAAACATTTCCCATATAAACTGTCTCTCCGGGTCCAGCAGGAGCATAAGTAGCAAAAGCTTCTCTAACTGCACAAACATGACGAGTGGCTCCTGAATCAAACCACCACAGTTTAGGATTTCCCACCAAGTTACATTCAGAAAGCATGACACACAAGTTATCAACATCATCATGCTTTACTACCATATTTGCTTGACCCCTTTTCTTGTCTTTCTTCGGAGCACGACACTCCGCAGATTTGTGTCAGTTTTTTCCACAGTTGTAGCAGTTTCCACTGAACCGCTTCTTGCTTGGGTTGTATTTCGGACCAGAAGCCTTCTTCCTCTTTTTGTTATCTTCAACAATATTTGCTCCCATTATTGTTGAATTTCCACGGCCTCTCCTTTCAGCAGCTTTATTGTCCTCTTCGATTCTCAACCGAACAATGAGATCTTCAAGGGACATTTCCTTTCGTTTGTGTTTCAAATAATTTTTGAAGTCCTTCCACAACGGAGGCAACTTCTCAATCATTGCTGCTACTTGGAATGCTTCGTTGATTACAAGACCTTCAGCAAGTAGATCATGAATAATCACTTGCAATTCCTGGACTTGAGTAATAACAGACTTGCTATCTATCATTTTGTAGTCCAGAAATTTTGCGGCAACGAATTTCTTCATCCCGGCATCTTCAGTCTTATATTTCTTTTCAAGCGCATTCCACAATTCTTTGGATGTCTCCATGCTACTGTATACATTATACAGATTATCATCCAGTCCGCTAAGAATATAATTCTTGCATAAAAAATCAGAATGCTTCCACGCTTCAATCACGAGAAAGCGTTCATTATCTGGAGTTTTATCCGGCAGATCAGGAACATCTTCCTTGATGAACTTCTGTAGACATAACGTAGTTAAGTAGAAGAACATCTTCTGCTGCCAGCGCTTGAAATCAATCCCGAAAAATTTTTCGAATTTTTCTGCCGGTGCCAACGCCGGGGTTCGGCTTGTCGATGCGTTGGCAGTCACCATCGGAACAACTTGGTTTTCGCTTTCAGTCGTCATTTTTTCTGTAAAAGAATGACACAAACAAACGTTTAATAAACGTTTTCAAACTGGAGTAAAAATCACGTAGATTTTAATCTCCAACAAAACGCCATGAAGGCTTTACTCTCCAAAACGGGAGTACACAAAATCACAAAGGTTTTAGCTTGCAGAATAATAAGAATAACACAAATACAGAAATAAATATTAAATTCCTTAAGATTGTTAGTCCCGCCAATATTGTTGTATTTGTAAATAATAATTCTGTAAAATATAAGTTATTGTAATGAAACAGTAATTAATTCGATCCCACTGAATTCACAGTGTTTCCTTAAGGAATTTAATCCCCTCCTAGTACCCAAGGTAATGGATTATTTCCTCCCAGGATAGAACGAATCACACACTGGTGTAGCGGTACTTCAAACCCCAGTGTTTCAGCGAACACAAAGTTTGGTAGCAAATCACACTTACAGTTGCTTTGTTTGAAGTTAAAACAATGCAAAACAAAGGAGTAGAAACTCAGAAAATCGAATGAAAATGCTGAGAGGTTTTTTCGGATTGGAACATATCCGTTACAAATGCGGATAATCTTACCGAAGCCGAAGCCGAAGCCGAGCCGAGCGAGCGACGACGACGACGAGGCGAGGCTTGCTTTCTTCTTAACTCTTTAAGAGCTACAAGAAGAGCAATTATATATATACCCACCAAAAATCTTTTCCTCTTCCAATATGGGACAATGTCTCATTGTCAAGAGGGGAAAACTTAAAATTTTACTCAAAAATTTTATTTTCCCTCCATTTTCCATTCACCCTCATTTTAAGACTATTTCATCTTAAATAACAAAAACCTCAACAAAAACTACAACATTTTGTGGGTTCAAATACAGAAGGAGATTTTTCTTTTTAACTGTTGCGAAGGCAAATAACCAATATACATAGAAAGGAAAAGACAATAGTTAGTTGAGGTATTTCTTCTCCTTTCCCTAAAATTTATCTAGCAATGTTTATTCTTTTTTTCTTTTACCAGCAACGTTAATCTTTCGCTAATATTTTTGCTGTATCTTGATTTCTATGGAACTCAATAACACCAATTAAGAATAAATCAGCAACCCAGAGAATAAGGGAAACGAATTCTATGAATTTGGGGTTATTTTTAAAGATTATAAGCGTAAAACTGCAAATAAAGAGTTTCAAAAAGTATACGTGATTATTTTCCTCTTCGAGTCATAGAAAGAATCAGTAGCTCTCTATATATAACGTCGAAAAATACCCCAAACGATTAGAAAGCAAGATAGAAATATATATACATTGTCAAGCAAAAAAAGTTCCACGACACACCATTGCAAATTTACTATTGAATCATCCGATAAAGCAACCAATATAAAAGCAAGAAAAGAAAATATGTACGCAGCCATATACATATAGCCTAACTCGTTTTCCTCCAATAGATAAAGCAAGAAAAGTTCAACGAAACACCACTGTAAATTTATAATTGAATCAACCATTAAGCTTTTTGAAGTTGAAGTGTAATATAAGATTTTCTTTCCCACAGTTCCATATTCCCAAGTTCTGTGCTATTGCAATAACAATGGCCTAAAGTTAAATAGATATCCACATAATTTGTGAAAACCGTCTGTATCCCACACACCAAAAATGATTTTTTATTTTTTTTATTTCGCTGATCAGGAGCTGCCTAAGAATATTTAATTATATTATTTTGTACTTTTTCAGTACACTGGGAAGGCCAAGGCCTATGGACAGGGAAGACCATCTGTTAACATGACAGATGACACATCACGTGAAGCGGGTAGCACTGTTCTTCCAGAACTTTGCTATTACAACCCATGTTCGCGTATGTTAGATCACGCCGTAAGTTAATCGATGTAAATTTAAGAATAGATTATCTTTGAAATGATAAGAAGTTAATCGTATTGGTCTTAAACGATACAAGAGTGTATAAGAGTGGTTAACAAGTATTAGAAGTTAAACGAATCAATGATGTTGTAACCCGTATTTTCGGGTAAAACTAGAGGTGATTAATATTCACAAGAGGTCGTATTTTAGGGTATTTGAATCATATAATATCCGTATCATAAGTCTTGAAGTCAAGCGAGTTATGAAACAAAAGTCAACAAAAGTTGTCGCAACTTACGTTCATAATTTTACTTAAACTTTAGGTCAAATACTACTAAGCTTTTCTCCCAATTTAATTGGAATTTGATCACCCACCAAATTGAAGATCTATGAGTCTAGTTTCCAATACATTAAACCGTTCGTCGATACAATCTCGGAGTAGAGAGATATTCACATTTTTGCGAGTATGCGCCAAGCAGCTCTCTATGGGCCCCACATAGGCGGTTGAGACATATGGATATATATAACACGCCTCAACCCCGTTTTAAGTCATTCTTTTTCAGTATATTCAGACCTTAGAACCCTAAAAACACTCTCTCAAGGTTCTCTCATAATCCAAGACCAAAACAAAGGGCAAACAATACAAATCAAATGTCGGGAATCCCGTGGCGCTAGTAAGTTTCTTCTTCTTCTTGTTGTTGCTGATTTTTGTATTGTTCCAGCTCGTGTGGGAGGTTGTTTTAAGTGGTTTATGTTATGTAAAATACTCCCTCAAGTTTTTAATATCAACCCTAGGTTATTTCAAGTCTTCTAAAGTGATTCTAGTGCCGAAAAACCCTAATTGATTGTTAGTTTCGCCTCCTTGTTCTTGTGGCAGCATTGGAGGGATATTTCATGGTCAATTAAGGTCAAATTGGAGTTGTTCTTTCTGTATAAAGGTAAGAAACCTCTTACCCTACATGTATTTAATATTATCCAAGTTACGGCTAAGTTGTTGAAGCTAGAACTTGTGAGATATATATCGAAAGGCTTGTTAGTAATATTGTTGGTTGGTTGACTGTTTTGTGAGGCTCAATATGATTATTATTGATGTTGTTTGGGCTGTTTGGTCATTGTTTTAACTTGTGGGAAGTCATATAAAATAGGTTACAGTCGATACATAATAGTTACGATGCTTAAACGATAACGATAATGTCATTTCTCGTATTGTAGATTAAGGAGTCGTGACATTTGCATAGCTTGAGGTTGGGAAGTATATACAAGGTATGCGAGGCTATCCCTTTCCTTCTTTTGCACGACTCTGTATGTACATAATGTAATGAACGAGCTTCCAAAGATACTCTACTCTTAGAAGCTAACAGTACTTACATTGTTTCCCTTTTTATGGAACGATTGATGTTGATGTTACTTCTCTTATTCTTATGTTATCAATGTTGTTGGTACTTCCTGATTCTTATAAGATTCTTGATGAAGAGTTAATCCTAATAACGTGTACGGATAATACCGACCTTACGTCACTCCGAAAGGTTCAAAATGTGATTCCAATGAATCCAGCACGCATCATATATATGTATCTATTTTACTCTACCGAGCCGCGCTATAGTCGGTCGGGGTACGACACCTATTGTGCAACCACTGATTAGTTAGATTTTACCGAGCTCCACGTGGCCGGGTACGATTCTACCGAGCCTTATTACGGTCGGGTACGATATGATGATGATGATGCCCATAGAGGTGTATGTTTTAAAAGTTTTTATATATATATATATATATATATATATATATATATATATATCATGCATTTCATGTCAGTAGCCCTCAGAGGTACCTAGATGTTACAGGTTGTATATTCTCTATCCCTGTTTATATTACTGTTCTTACTTATGCTTTCCTGCCTTACATACTCAGTACTTTATTCGTACTGATGTTCTTTTTATGTGTGGCTGATGCATGTCGTGTTGCAGATCCTAATAGATAGGTAGGCGAAGCTCCCCCACCATAGTAGGCTGCCCAGTTCAGCGGTTATTGGCGAGATCCCTTCTCCGGACTTGCCGTAGTCTTGGTATGCATTTTTGTTATAGACATTATGGGTATGTCCGGGCCCTGTTCCAGCAATGTTGCAGCACTTATATTCCTTTAGAGGCTTATCGATATGTGTCAACTCATGTATAGTTTGGATTGCCTTGTCGACTGATTTTTGTTGTATAGTCTCTCATGTCAGCTTGTCAGCTCGTACCTTATACATAGCTTCATGGCAGCCTTGTCGGCCCATGTTATATATGTTCATGCCATTATCTGTCATTGTTGGTTGTTTAGGATTTATGTCTACCATTTATATTGATCTCGTCGGCCCTTATAGTAACAAGAAATGTTAGATAAAATGTGTGTTGGTGCTCGGCGGGTATGGCCCGGGTGCCAGTCATGGCCCTCCAGTTTAGGTCATGACAAACTTGGTATTAGATCAAGTCTGTCCTAGGGGTTGTCTATGAGCCGTGTCTAGTAGAGTCTTGATTATGGATGTGTAGTACGCCTCATTTATAATCAGGAGGCTACATGACATTTAGGGTTGTTACCTTCTTCCTGAATCTAGATCATGCGTAGAGTTGAGTCGTGAGTGTTCGTCCTAATATTCATCCTGTTTTCTTTCAGCGATGCCTTCGACTAGGAAGCAAGCGATTAGTAGATGGCTAGATATAACTGCGGGAGAGGGTACCAGTCAGGTGCCTCCAGCTAGAGCAGGCCAAAGTGAGGCTCAAAGTGAGATGCCGTCTCATAACTCATCTACTCCGTCTCCTCCAGAGGATATTGGGAGGCACCCAACACCTCCAGTTCCACTGTCTAGCACTACAGACCAGGATATGTAGAGTGCGGTGCAGTTGTTGACTAGCTTGGTAGCTGCTCAGGCTCAGAGGCAGAAACCTGGGTAGTGCGAGAGTTCATGATTTTATTAATTTAGACCCTCCAGTGTTTACCGGATTAGACCCCAAGTAGGACCTACAAACTTTTATTGATCAGGTTCATCGTACACTGCGAGTTATTCATGGTAGTGATACGGAGGCAGTAGAGTTGGCTTCTTATCAGTTACGGGATTTAGCAATTTTCTGGTATGATAGTTAGGAGAGATCCAGGGGTCCGAACGCTCCTCTAGCTGTGTGGAAGGAATTTTCTGAGGCCTTTCTTCATCACTACTTGCTAGTTGAGATACGACGAGCTAGAGCTGATAAGTTTTTGAACCTTCGACATGGTAATATGAGTGTGCGAGAGTATAGTATGCAGTTTGATTCTTTAGCAAGGTATGCTCCCCATATGGTGGCCGAGATGAGCGATAGGGTGCACCTGTTCGTGAACGGGTTAGGACCACATCTGATAAATGAGTGCACGACAGCCTCCTTGGTAGAGGACATGCATATTTCCCGTATTTAGGCTTATGCCCAGACATTAGAGGATTGTAAGAGCCAGCAAAGGGTAGATAGGGAGAAGGATAGGGGCCAGCATAAGAGGGTGAGGTTTGCAGGGTATTCTGATGACTTCATAGGTAGTATCATGCCCTAGTCTTCGAGGAGTTCGGCGCTACCTGTAGCTAGTGCTCTTCCACAGTTTCAGAGGCCTCGGTATGATCGATTTACCTATTCTGGTTCATGTCAGAGTTCACGAGCATCAGGCTCACAATATCATAGGGATACTAGTCAGACGAGACCCCCAACACCTCGTTATGATCAGTGCGGCAAGGCCCACTTTGGACTGTGTTGTCGAGGTTCCGATGCGTGCTATTCTTGCGGACAGCCTGGCCATATGATGCGGGATTGTCCTAACAGAGGAGGTGGTAGTATGGCTCAGCTGACTGGATCTGTGTCTGGTTCTTCCTCATCAGTTCGACCTCCAGCACGAGGTTTTCAACAGTCAACAGGTTGTGTTAGAGGTAGAGGTACAGTGCCGAGTTCGAGTGGTACTCAAAATCGAACCTATGCTCTAGTAGGTTGACAGGATCTCGAGTCATCTACGAATGTTGTTATAGGTATATTGTCTGTGTTTTCTTATGATGTATATGCGTTGATTGATCTAGGATCTACATTATCATATGTTACACCCTTTGTGGCTAATAAGTTTAGCGTTGAACCTAAATTGATAAGTAAACCACTTGCGGTATCTACTCCGATAGGAGATTCTGTGATTGCTAGAATGTTATATAGAGGTTGCACAGTGATGATTTATAGTCGTCAAACCTCGGCAAATTTATTTGAGTTAGAAATGGTTGATTTCGATGTGATAATGGGAATGGACTGGTTGGCCTCATGCTATGAAAATGTTGATTATCGTACGAAGATGGTTAGGTTTCAGTTTCCTAGTGAACCCGTTATCGAATGGAAAGGGAACATTGCTATGCCGAAAGGTAGGTTTATTTCCTATATTAAGGCAAAGAAGATGATCTCAAAAAGTTACATTTAACATCTCGTTCGCATTAGGGATGTGGAGACGAAGCCGCCTACTCTACAATCAATCCCCTGGTCAATGAATTTCAAGATGTTTTCCGAGATGAACTCCCAGGCCTTCCTCCTGAAAGGGAGATTGAGTTTAGCATTGATGTGTTTCCTGACACTCAACCAATCTTTATCCCTCCATACAGGATGGACCCGACAGAGTTGTGAGAGTTGAAGGCACAGTTGAAGGACTTGCTGGATAAGGGCTTCATTAGGCCTAACACTTCACCTTGGGGTGCGCCAGTCTTGTTCGTGCGGAAGAAAGACGGGTCGTTAAGGATGTGTATCGATTATCGACAGTTGAATAAGTTTACTATAAAGAAGAAGTATCCACTTCCAAGGATTGACGACATGTTTGACCAACTCCAGGGTGCCAAGTATTTCTCCAAGATTGACTTACGTTCAGGGTATCATCAGGTGAGGGTTAAGGAGAAGGATATTCCAAAGATGGCCTTCTGGACAAGATATGGGCATTTTGAGTTCTTGTTGATGTCGTTCGGGCTAACAAATTCCCCAGCAGCTTTTATGGATCTCATGAATAGTGTATTCATGCTCTATCTTGATGTGTTCATGATCGTATTCATTGATGACATTCTGGTGTATTCTCGTTCAGAGGCGGAACATGCGGGCCGCTTGCGGATAGTATTACAGACCCTTCAGGATCGTAAGTTATATTCTAAGCTCTCCAAATGTGAATTCTGGCTAAACTCAATAGAATTTCTTGGCCATGTGATATCTGATGAGGGTATTACTGTCGAAACTCAAAAGATCGATGCAGTGAAGAATTGGACGAGACCTACAACACCGTCAGAAGTCCACAGCTTCCTGGGGCTAGCAGGATATTATAGGCGGTTTGTATAAGGGTTTTCCTCTATATCGGCACCATTGACTAAGTTAACACAGAAAGCTACTAAGTTCCAGTGGTCTGACGCTTGTGAATGTAGTTTTAAGGAGCTAAAGTATCGATTGAAATCCGCGCCAGTGCTCACTCTCCCAGAAGGAACAAAAGGTTATGTGGTATATTGTGATGCCTCAGGTATATGTTTGGGGTACATATTGATGCAACGTGGGAGGGTGATTACTTATGCATCAAGACAATTGAAGGAGCATGAAAAGAATTACCCGACTCATGATTTGTAATTGGCTGCAGTAATATATGCTTTGAAGATAAGGCGACACTACTTATATGGTATCCATATTGACATCTACACATATCACAAGAGTTTACAATACATCTTCAAGTAGAAGGAGTTGAATTTGAGGAAACGCATGTGGCTTGAATTACTAAAAGATTATGATTTCGAGATATTATACCATCCCGGTAAATCCAATGTTGTGGCAGACGCTCTCAGTCGTAAGTCAATAGGAAGCTTAGTACATATTGAGGCAGGTAGACAGAGGTTGACTAAAGATCTTCATCAGCTAGCCAATATGAGAATCATATTGTTAGACTCTGATGACGGAGGTGTTACTATACAAAATACATCAGAATCATCTTTGGTAGCCGAGGTAAAAGCACGGCAATATGAAGATCCTACCTTAGTACGATTGAGAGAGAGCATTTAGCAGTGTAAAATTACTGCTTTCGAGACCGGAGGAGATGGGGCACTAAGATACCAGGGTCGATTATGTGTGCCTAATGTGGCAGGGTTGCGAGAGAAGATTATGATTGAGATTCATCAGTCCTGAAATTCCATCCATCCCGGCTCGAGAAAGATGTATCATGACTTTAAGGAGCAGTATTGGTGGGATAACACGAAGGAGTCTATTGCAGAATTTGTAGCCCAGTGTCCTAATTGTCAACAAGTAAAGATCGAGCATCAGAAACCCGGTGGATTGATTCAGAATATAGAGATTCCGACCTGGAAAATGGGAGGTGATTTATATGGACTTCATTATTGGATTACCTCGCTCTTATCATATGTTTGACTCCATCTGGATGATAGTTGATCGACTTACAAAATGTTCCCATTTTCTACCAGTTAAGACAACTTACATGGCTGGCGATTATGCGAAATTGTATATCAAGGAGATTGTTAGGCTTCATGGTGTGCCAATATCTATTATATCAGAACTAGAAGCTCAATTTACGGCTAACTTTTGGAGGTCTTTTCAAAAGGGTTTAGGCACACAAGTGAATCTCAGCACTGCATTCCATCCGCAGACTGACAGCCAGGCTGAACGTACCATTCAAACACTTGAAGATATGCTACAAGCATGTGTTCTAGATTTTAAGGGGAATTGGGATGACCATCTGGCACTCATAGAATTCGCCTACAATAATAGCTACCATTCTAGTATTAAAATGGCCCCGTAAGAGGCACTGTACGGGAGGAGATATAGATCACCAGTTGGATGGTTCGAAGTCAGTGAGACAGAATTATATGGGCCAGATATTATTCACCAAGCCATTGAGAAGGTGAAAGTCATACAAGAGCGACTGAGGACGGCGCAAAGCAGACAAAAGTCTTATTTCGATGTACGACGTCGTGATCTGGAATTTGAGGTTGGTGATTGGGTTTTCTTGAGGATCTCGCCGATGAAGGGTGTTATGCATTTTGGGAAGAAGGGTAAGTTGAGTCCACGGTATATCGGGTCGTACAAAATTCTTCGACGAATTGGATAGGTTGCTTATGAGTTAGAATTGCCATCCGAATTGGAATTTGTTCACCCGGTATTCCATGTATCTATGTTGAGGAAATGTATTGGAGACCCTTCTCGGGTCGTCCCTATCAAAGATGTACAAGTTACAGAGGATCTATCATATGAAGAAATGCCAGTGGCTATATTAGATCGACAAGTCTGCAAGCTAAGAACAAAGGATATAGCTTCCGTCAAAGAATTGTGGAGGAACAAGAATACGAAAGAAATGACATGGGAAACAGAATAGGAGATGAAGTCTAAATACCCTTACCTGTTCCAGATTGAAGATAACGAGGATGTGGGCGGAATGCATGACGCATTAGAAGGTGAAACGGCTCTATGAGGTAAGCAATAGCTTGAGAATACTCTTTCTTAATACAAAATGGCGATATGCAGATAATGTACATATCCAAAATACTTTGTATAGCCTTGTAAGGCCATATGTTGGGTTTAACTACTTGCAAGTTTGGCTAGTGTCCATTTTATAGGGGAAACTCATCCGGAAATTTCCGTCAGAATCCACGATGAGTTAGACTCCCCATAAACCCTTACATTCAAGGACGAATGTTCCTAAGGGGGGAGGGTGTTACAACCCATACTCGCATACGTTATATCACACCGTAAGTTAGTCGATGTAAATTCGAGAAGGGATTATCTTTGAGATGATAAGAAATTAATCATATTGGTCTTAAATGATACAAGGATTTATAAGAGTGGTTAACAAGTATTAGAAGTTAAACGAATTAAGGATGTTGTAACCCGTATTTTCGGGTAAAACTAGAGGTGATTAATATTCCCAAGAGGTTGTATTTTAAGGTATTTTAATAATATAATATCCATATCATAAGTCTTGAAGTCAAGCGAGTTATGAAACAAAAGTTGACAAAAGTTGTCGCAACTTACGTTCATAATTTTACTTAAACTTTAGGTCAAATGTTACTAAGGTTTTCACCTAATTTGATTGGAATTACGAGGTGATATACCCACAAAATTAAAAATATATGAGTCTAGTTTCTAACACATTTAACCGTTTGTTGATACGATCTCGGAGTAGAGAGATATTTGCGTTTTCGCGAGACTACGCCAAGCAGCTCTGTATGGGCCCCACATAGGCAGTTGAGACATATATATATATATATATATATATATATATATATATATATATATATATATATATAACACGCCTCAAACCCGTTGTAAGTCATTATATTTCAGTATATTCAGACCTTAGAACCCTAAAAACACTCTCTCAAGGTTCTCTCATAATCCAAGACCAAAATAAAGGGCAAATAACACAAATCAAGTGTCGGGAATCCCGTGGCGCTAGTAAGTTTCTTGTTCTTCTTGTTGTTGCTGATTTTTGTGTTGTTCCAGCTCATGTGGGAGGTTATTTTAAGTGGTTTATGTTATGTAAAATACTCCCTTAAGTTTTTAATATCAACCCTAGGTTATTTCAAGTCTTCTAAAGTGATTTTAGTGCCCGAAAAACCCTAATTGATTGCTAGTTTCACTTCCTTGTTCTTGTGATAGCATTGGAGAGATATTTCATGGTCAATTAAGGTTAAAATTGAGTTGTTCTTTCTGTTTAAAGGTAAGGAACCTCTTACCCTACATGTATTTAAGATTATCCAAGTTACGGCTAAGTCGTTGAAGCTAGAACTTGTGAGATATATATCGAAAAGCTTGTTTGTAATGTTTTTGGTTGGTGGACTATTTTGTGAGGATCGATATGATTATTATTGATATTGTTTGGGCTGTTTGGTGGTTGTTTTAACTTGTGGGAAATCATATATATAGGGTAGGTACTGTCCGTTTCATCGTAAAATAGGTTGCGGCCGATACATAATAGTTACAACGCTTAAACGATAACGATAATGTCATTTCTCTTATTGTAGACTAAGGAGTCGTGACATTTGCATAGATTGAGGTTGGGAAGTATATACAAGGTATGTGAGGCTACTCCTTTCCTTCTTTTGCACGACTCTGATTGTATAAAACAATCAATATATGATCAAAAGTTTCCGGCCTCAAATTTACTCTAAAGCCTCAACTCGGTGCCGAACAATCAGAAGCTAGTCAAATGTTGTACAAATCAATCAATATATGATCAAAAGTTCATATTCTAACTATTAGAGTGATTATCCAACCCCAATCGAAGGATTCCTAAAATTCATCCCAGGGCCCACGTGCCCGGCTTCCGAAAATTTCCAATGAAAGTTGTTACACATAACCTCACGAATTCAAATATATGATTTTCCCTCAATTCCCTAACCATTTTCGTGGTTATCACATTTTTTTTAATCAAAACCTAGGTTTTTCATCTAAACCCATAATTTTCATAAATTTACATGTTACAATCTATCCGTAATCTATGTATTTAACTTACATTAGATAGAATTTACTTACCTCCAAGTTGCTAGGTAAATACCCATCTCAAGAAACTCCAAAATCGCCCAAGTGTGTAATAAATGAACTCAAAATAGACTAAGTCTCATTTTAAATAGACCACTCTGCCTCCAGCGATTTCGCACCTGCGGTCACTGGGCCGCATCTGCGGCACCGCTTCTCCGGACCAAGGTCCGCTTCTGCGGAAGTGCCTTAGGCTGGACGGCTTCACTCCTGCAGACGGGATCCCGCTTCTGCGCTTGCTTCCCGGCTTCTGCCGACCACTGGCCAATGCTCAAAGCCGCTTCTGCGGACACAAGCTCGCATCTGCGGGCTTGCTTCTGCGGCAAGCGCGTCGCACCTGCGACCCTATTCCGCTTCTATGATCATCTTCTTTGCACCTGTGCCTCCGCAGGTGTGGTCTCTATGCCGCTTTTGCGATCACTGGGCAGCCTGTGCTGGGCCGCTTCTGTGGCCAATGGCTCACTTCTGCGAGGTCGCACCTGCAGCTTGACTTTCGCAGGTGCGATTACACCAGAAACTAGATGCTTCAGCCATTTCCTCTAAGTCCAAAACTTGGTCCGCGCCTCGTTCGATTAACACCCGAGGCACCCGGGACCCCACCCAAACATACCAATAAGTTTGAAATCATAAGACGGACTCGCTCGCACCCACAGAACGTGAAAAATAACATCAAAACTAAGAATCACACCCCAAACCAAATTGAATTAACTTATGAATTTCAAGTTCTTCCAACTTACTCCGAACGCGCCAAAACACACTTAAACTACATGGAATGACACCAAATTTTGCGTGCAAGTCTTAAATCACCATACAGAACTATTCTCGGGATTGGGATCCCAAACGGACCTCGATAACACCAAAACCTACTCTAAACCAAACTTAAAGAACTTTTATACCTTCAATAAGCAAACTTTCAACCTTAAGCGCCGAAACGCTCCCGGATCATCCAAAACCCGATCTGAACATACGCCCAAGTGCAAAA
This sequence comes from Nicotiana tomentosiformis, assembly GCF_000390325.3. Lineage (NCBI taxonomy): Eukaryota > Viridiplantae > Streptophyta > Magnoliopsida > Solanales > Solanaceae > Nicotiana > Nicotiana tomentosiformis. The sequence goes on from NC_090818.1 coordinate 20,720,023, forward strand.
TTATCATACGAACCTATTGGGACCGTCAAATCCTGGTTCCGAGGTCATTTACTCAAGACATTGATCAAAGTCAAACTTAGTCCTTTTGCCAACCTTAAGGAACCAAGTGTTCCAATTTCAACCTGAACCCTTCCAAATCCCGAACTAACCATCCCCGAAAGTCATAAAGCAGTAAAAGCACATACATAGAGTCTTATTTAGGGGAACAGGGACCTAGGAAGCAAAATGACCGATCGGGTCGTTACATTCTCCACCTCTTAAACATATGTTCGTCCTCAAACGAGTCTAGAATTATACCTGAAGTGCTGAACAAGTGTGGATATCTGCTCTGCATGTCCTCCTCGATTTCCCAAGTCGCTTCCTTAACTGGTTGAACCCTCTACTGAACCTTTACTGCATAAATCTTCTTGGACCTCAACGGGTGAATCTGTTTATAAACAATGGTAGTTGGCTTCTCCTCATAACCTAGGCTCTCATCTAACTGAACTGTGTTGTAGTCCAACACATACGTCCTGTTGACATGATACCTTCGGAGCATAGACACGTGGAAAATCGGATGAACTCCCGATAGCCTGGGAGGCAAAGCAAGCTCATAAGTAACCTCCCCAACTCGCCTCAACACCTCAAATGGACCTATGAACCTTGGGCTCAACTTGCCCTTCTTTCCGAACCTCATGATCCCCTTTATCTGGCGAGACCTTCAAGAGAACTTTCTCGCCCACCATAAAATATAAATCACGCGTCTTTCGATCCGTGTAACTCTTCTATTTGGACTGTGCTGTGCGAAATCACTCCTAAATCAACTTTACCTTTTCTAAGGCATCCTTCACCAAATCAGTGCCATACAACTTAGCCTCGGTGGGCTTAAACCATCCGATGGAAGAACGACATTGCCGATCATATAAAGCCTAAAATGGGGCCATCTCGATGCTGGACTGATAACTGTTATTGTAAGAAACTCGGCCAAAGCCAAGAATCGATCCCACTGCCCTCTGAAGTCAATCACACATGCTCTGATCATATCCTTTAAGATTTGAACTATCCGCTCCGACTGCCCGTCGGTCTGCGAATGAAAGGTTGTGCTGAGCTCTACCCGGGTCCCTATATCTATCTGTACTGCCCTCCAGAAATGCGAAGTAAACTGAGGACCTCTATCTGATATAATGGAAACAGGTACACCATGTAACCGAACAATCTCCTGAATATAAATCTGGGCCAACCTCTCTAAAGAGTACGTGGTCACAACAGGAATGAAGTGTGCCTTCTTGGTCAATTTGTCGACAATGACCCAAACTGCATCAAACTTCCGCAAGGTCCGTGGCAACCCAACTACGAAGTCCATAGTAATGTGCTCCCATTTCCACTCAGGTATGGTCATCTGCTGAAGTAGGCCACCTAGCCTCTGATGCTCATACTTGACCTGCTGGCAATTTAGGCACCTCGCCACATACTCAACTATGTCCTTCTTCATCCGCTGGAGCTGCTCAAACTGAAATCGTAACTTTTCCTTCTGAGAGGATGGAATATACATGTCTAGGAAAATAAGAGTGATCCGGTCCTAAGTTGTGGGAGGAGAATCTACTGGTCTGCCGAGAAGATATGACTGCCACCACCTACGGGCCCTGGCCTCCAGCTGGAAAGTAGTAAAATCCACCCCATGGGACTTCAATATCCTCATGTTGTGCAGTTTATCCCTGCACCGATCAATAAAGTCTTGGGGGTCCTCATGTTGCTCACCTCCGAAGACAGGGGGATGAAGCCTAGTCCATCTATCCAATAGCTTCTACGGATCGCCGGTCGCAGCTGGTCTGGGCTCAGGTATAGCTACTACAACTGGCTGAGCTCTGCCCACGGGTAGTGCACCCGGGGTCTGATATACGACAACTGCATTCCCTAGAGCCTGAGCGGTAGGGATCTGTGCTCCCCCTCCGGCCTGAGAAGTGGTTGGATCTGCTGAAAATAAAGCAGCCTGGGTCATAGAATCCATGAACCACAACATATGGCCCATAACCTCTTGAAATCCCAGTGCGGACATGGCTGGCTCTGCTGCAGGCACCTCACCCTGGTCCTCAACAATAGGATCCTCTACTGGATCTACTGGTGGCATAGCTGGAGCAACTCTGGGACATCCTCGTCCCCTACCACGGGCTGGAGCCCTCTCTCGGCCTCTAACAAAAGAGAGAGCAGCTCCTCCATGGTCTGGAACATATGTGAGAGAATAAGAGAAAGATACTTAGTACCACATTGACTGCACGATAGAAGATGAAGAAAGAGTAGTTTGCTAACAACCTATAGCCTCTCAAAGATAAGTACAAACGTCTCTGCACCGATCCGCAAGACTTTATTAGGCCTGTTCATGACTTGTAAGACCTATGTGAACCTAGTGCTCTAATATCATGTAGTGTGTCACGACCCAATTCTCTTATAGGCTGTGATGGCGCCCAACGCTATCGCTAGGCAAGCCAACAGTGAATTAAACCATGTTATTTCTCTTTTAATAAGTTTTCAAGTGATTAAATAAAAAGGTTAAGAAACCGTAAATTTGTAAATAAATAGACGAAAGCAGCTGAGTGCAATCATAACTAGAAAATAATCCAAAACCATATGCCTGCTGGTGTGTGTGCCAAGATATGGTGTCACAAGTGTATGAGCACTAATAGATTATACAAAACTCTAGCCACTGTCTGAAATGAAAATAGATAAAAATAAATGTAAAGAAGAGACTCTAGGTGCTGCAGAACGGCTCAGGAAGCAGCTCACCACTAGGCCTCGGGATATCTGGGATGCGCGCTGGTAGTACCGCCAGATGCACCCGCCTCAGATCCTGCACGATTAGTGCAGAAGTGTAGCGTGAGTACATAAACAACATGTACCCAGTAAGTATCTAGTCTAACCTCGAAGAAGTAGTGATGATGGGTCGACTTCGACACTTACTATGGGCTAACAATTTGAATACAGAAATTCCAAATAAGCATGAGTTATGTAATTAATAATAATAAACCATTAGCAAGAAGGAGCAAATAATTCTTTCACAAATTAATAAGTTCCAAATAAATTCCCGTCATTGATAAGTGTAACCTCATAAGCCACAAACTAATATCAAGTATGATTAAGCTCCGAGTATTATTAAGAACGATTTATGCCGAGGTCGTACGATCTGACCCAGAATAACGCGTACACTGCCGAGGAACGTGCGGCACGATCCATAGATGCATCTATCTACTGCCGAGACGTTCGGCCCGCTCCACAAAAAGAGAGGATACTTTATAAGTATTTGACTTAAACATTATAACATGGCTAATATACAATGTAATAAAATTTTCATTAACTTTCAAGTAATCCGCTAAAATTCAAGTAAGTGAAATTCGATCGTTTACAATTCCTCTAACAAGTTCTAACATAGTTTGAGCACTTAAATTAACAAATAGGGTACAAACATTACAAGTAATCCATAATTTGGGTCCTAAGCTACCCGAACATAAGCATGAACAGTAGCTACGCACGGACTCTCGTCATCTCATGCGTACGTAGCCCCCACAATTAGAAGTAAATATTAATTTAAATTACCTATGGGGTAAATTCCCTCTTACAAGGTTAGACAAGAGACTTGCCTCGTCTCAAAGCTCACTTCCCGGCCTCAAATTTACTCTAAAGCCTAAACTTGGTGCCGAACAATCCGAAGCTAGTCAAATGTTGTACAAATCAATCAATATATGTTCAAAAGTTCATATTCTAACTATTAGAGTAATTACCCAACCCTAATCGAAAGATTCCTAAAATTTATCCCCGGGCCCGTGTGCCCGGATTCGGGAAATTTCCGAAGAAAGTTGTTACCCATAACCTCACGAACTCAAATATATAATTTTTCCAAAATTCCCTAACCATTTTCATCGTTAAATCCCATTTATTTATTTTTTATCAAAACCTAGATTTTTTTTTTAATCTAAACTCATAATTTTCACAAATTTACATGTTACAATCTACCCTTAATCTATGTACTTAAATTACATTAGATAGAATTTACTTACCTCTAAGTTGCTAGGTGAATACCCCTCTCAAGAAGTTCCAAAATCGCCCAAGTGTATAATAAATGAACTCAAAATAGCCTAAGTCCCGTTTTAAATAGACCACTCTGCCTCCAGCGATTTCGCACCTGCGGTAATTGGGCCGCATCTGCGGACCAAGGTCCACTTCTGTGGAAGTGCCTTAGGCTGGCTGGCTTCGCTTCTGCGGACGGGATCCCGCTTTTGCGGTGCCTCTTCTGCGCTTGCTTCCCCGCTTCTGCCGACCACTGGCCAATGCCCAAAGCCGCTTCTGCGGCCACAAGCTCGAATCTGTGGGCTCGCTTCTGCGGCGAGCGCGTCGCACCTGCGACTCTATTTCGCTTTTGCGATCATCTTCTTCGCACCTGCGCCTCTGCAGGTGCGCTCCCTGCGCCGCTTATGCAATCACTGGGCAGCATGTGCTGGGCTGCTTCTGCGGCCAATGGCTCGATTCTGCGAGCTTGCACCTACGGCTAGACTTCTGCAAATGCGATTACACCATAAGCTGGATGCTTCAGCCATTTCCTCTTAGTCCAAAACTTGGTCCGCGCGTCCTCCGATTAACACTCGAGGCCCCCGGGGTCCGGCCCAAATATACCAATAAATTTAAAATTATAAGACGAACTCGCTCTCACCCACGGAATGCGGAAAACAACATTAAAACTAAGAATCACATCCCAAACCAAATTTAATTAACTTATGAACTTCAAGTTCTTCAAATTTACTCTAAACGCGCCGAAACACATTTAAACTACTCGGAATGATACCAAATTTTGCGTGCGAGTCTTAAATCACCATACAGAACTATTTCAGGGCTCGTAATTCCAAACGGACCTCGATAACACCAAAACCTACTCTAAACCAAACTTAAAGAACTTTTAAACCTTCAATAAGCAAACTTTGAATCTTAAGCGTCGAAATGCTCCCAGGTCATCCAAAACCCGATCCGAACACATGCCCAAGTCCAAAATCATCATACGAACCTATTGGGACCATCAAATCCCGGTTCTGAGGTTATTTACTTAAAATATTGACCAAGTCAAACTTAGCCATTTTTGCCAACCTTAAGGAACCAAGTGTTCCGATTTCAACCCGAATCCTTCCAAATTCCGAACTAACCATCCCCGAAAGTCATAAAACAGTAAAAGCACATACGGAGAGTCATATTTAAGGGAACGGAGACCTAGGAAGTAAAGTGACCGGTCGGGTCGTTACATAAACGACATACAAATTGTAAAAAGTTGTAAAGAAATTATAGAGAGAGAGCTACCTATTTCTCTCTAGAAGTACAAAAATTCAAAACTCGGCCTTACAAAGATGTTTTGGTTAAATGGAAGGAAGTTATGAGGAAGATTGTAGTTGAAGATGTTAGACATGAAGAGCTACCTTTGATATTGCTGTAAAAATGATACTTACTAATATAAAGATTTATGTAGTTTAATTCAAAATTCTAAAATACTTTTAGTGTTAAACAATAGATAGTCTTTCTTTCTTTCTTTTTTACAAAATTTTGTACTTCTTTATTTTTCCTACAAACTTTAATCTTATCTAAAATAAAGTAATCTCATAAAATCTACTATTAAAATTTCTCAGATTTCAAAGATTTAAGGGCCTAAATCAAGGCTTTACTAGCCTCCCGTGACGTTCTCAAGCAAATTTTATTGAATTTCAATTAATGTATGACAATAATGACAAAGAACATTAAAGTAGTGAATGTGTCATTCAGATATCAAATGTGAATGAAGCTCGTTGAACACATGTTCATGTAATTCAACGGAACTAGTTGCTTAAAACCAAAATATATTAAAAGACCCTTAAATTTCTTTCATAAAATTCATATAATAATAAGACACCTATATGACTTTGATATAGTGATGAGAGCGCAATGCATGATATGTGAGTTATGCAGACGCCATGGTATTGAACTATCACATATATAAAATATGATGTTACGTAAAAATAGTAAAAGGGTAAGCCCATTATTCATCCAGTTTTATACCTTGCGACAAGAATTTTTTTAGTTAAAAAAAGTGACAAAAAAGAATTTGCTTTCTTGTGTATGGATCAATTAAGTATGACAAAAATTAATAGCTAATTTAGTAATCCGAGTTGATAGTATAAAGTAAATTCGTGAGAAACATAAAAGAAGACTATACATATAGAAGAAAAATAAAATTGATGAGGACGTAAATGTATTTTTAATTTAATAATAGAAAAATTTATCATTATGTCACTCAATCATACCTTTACCAACATTATTAAAATTTGAATTCCTTTATATATATATATATGGTAGGATTTACTGAGTTGATTGGGTGAGTATCAAGATGTTTTTTAGCCTATTTGGCCAAGGTTCTAAAATCACCTTATTTCGAGGCGTGCTTCTCAAAAGTGTTTTTCAAAAATGTACTTTTAGTGAAAAATAATTTGTGTTTGACTACTTAGTTTGAAAATTACTTTTGAGTAGCAATTAATATTTGACCAAACTTTTAAAAAGTGCTTCTAAGTGTATTTTTTCCAAAAAATACTTTTAAAAAAGTATTTTTGGAGATAAACTATCATTTTTTGCTTCCGCTCCTGAAAAATACTTTTTTCCTTCCAAAAACTTGATCAAACACCTTAATTTTAAAAAAATTATTTTGACAAAAAAAATATTTTTGCCTCAAAAAACTTGGTCAAACGGGCTAAAAGAAAAAGTATAGAGATTAAGAAAAAACGAAAATTAGAAAACTAAACAAATATCAAAATCCCAAACAAAAAAAAAAAAAAAAAAAAAGGAACCTAACACTAATTTGAAACGTAAAGTTTAGGTTAGGGTAGTTTTAATAGCATTTGACAGCCATAAAATCAGCAGTCCAATTATAATTTAATTAATCCAAAATTTGCATTAATCCCAAAAAATATTCTCTTACAGTTTGCAATTTGAGTATGCAAATGTATTTATTTTTATTTCTCAGTAAAAGAAATTATTTGTTTTTTGAAAGCGACGAAGGAAACGGCCAGTTAAAAGCTTTTGGCCTGCCAAACTGAGTAGGTAGATGTAGCTTCAGCCAGATAAACATATGCATCACGGGTCTTGTACTAAGAGCTAACGTAGTTGTACCTTGTACACTGAAAGTGACTATTGTGACTAGAAATTCCCAGTGTACTTGGTGCATTTTCTAATTTTGTCCGTTTCTCTTTGTTTTTTTCTCTCCATTGCTGCCCAATGTAACTTTTGAGCAATTTCCTCTCTTTTTGTTGTTTCCTCTGTTTTCATTCATCCACTCAATGGCCTTTGAGTTTTCCTTTCACAAGCATCTCAGTTTTTCTGGGAAGATTTTATTACCCTTTTGTTTGTTTTACTCAATCCAAAGTTCCAATCAAAGGAAATTCACTAATATTTGGTGGGTTTTATGTGTTTTTATTGTTTGGTTTATGGGGTCTCCTGATGGAACATAATACAAGCTGAAAGGTACTTCCTTTTGCTCATATTTGTGTTTCTTGATTGTTTCCTATTTTTTGCTTGGAGGGTATTTTGCATAGTTTATAATATGAGCTTAAATGAAGAAACATGGTCAGTAAGGATTCATATAGTCAGAGGCATAGTTGTTGTTGTTGTTGTAGGGTATGTTGCATAGTTAAGATACACTCTGGAATGTTTGATTTGGTTAGAAAGATGGAATTGACATTTTTATAGTTTTCCTAATCCACATTTCCAAATAAGAAAATTAAAAGGAAATCACTAGTTCTTGGTGGGTTTTATGTGTTTTTCTTGTTTGGTTTATGGGATCTTTTGATGGAAGATAATACAAGCTAAAAGGTACTTCCTTTTTCACACTTGTACTTTTAAGGCTTGCTCATATTTATGTTTCTTGATTATGCCCTTTTTGTTCTTGGAGGGTCTGTTGCAAAGTTGGAATATTGGGTTTTGGTTAGAAGAGATATGGAATTGAGATTTTAATACTTTTCCGAAGTCTTGTCTTTAGAATTGAGTTTTGATTAGAAGAAGAATAAAGTTGATATTTTTAAAGTTCTAATGTTAACGGGTTTATTTATTTATTTATTTAGTTTTCTCTTGTTTTGATCTCTTTTGGTTGAGCAGATATTAAGGTGTTCAATGCTAGTTTTGTGAAACTTAAGTTCTTCTTCAAATCTAAGGTTCTTTTCTGTTTTTTTTTCCCCCTTCCGATGAAATGCTTGATTGGAGAGTGGAGCTAATTGGCGGTTTAAGTATCTAGAGATTTTCTTTTGGTGTGAACTGTGAAGTATATGACCTGTGCAATTCAGAGTTTTGATGTTTTCTCTATTTGTTTTATTTGTGTGATTGCAGACATCTGATGAGGAAATGATTATATTTAAAATAACACAGTAAGGTATTTGAAACTTGAGTTTTTATTTTACGGATTTCCTGTGGTAGAATCATCACATTAAATCATTAATTGGAATTGAACTATCTCTTTTGTTTGCTCTCATTTAGGTGGTTTGATATTCTAATCTGAGTGAAGATGGCCATGTCACTCGAGGACCTCCTTGCAAAGGAAAGATTTAATAGGAGGATGTCAAAAACAGTGCCTAAAGCTTCATTCGGAACAAAGAGGCAAGAAGTGGACCTATTTACCCACTTCAAGAACCTCATAAACCTGTGTCTTCATCAGGCACAAGAAAAACCGAGAAGACAAAATCTGCTATCCTGTGGCATGACTTGAAAGATAAGACCCCAAGAGTCAATTTTGCAGACAGGAGGCAAAAGAAGGAAAGTAAGCACAGAATGGGCTCGTGCGATCTATCATCGGATGTTAAGAGAATTAGTATTACTCCATCCGTTTCAATTTAGGTGAACCTATACCAAAAAGAATGACCTATTTCCTTATTTAGAAATAATTTACCTTTATTCAATGATTTATAGCCACACAAATATATGTGCCTTATTTTACACTACAAGTTCAAAAGCCTTCTCTCTTTTTTTAAACTCTGTGCCCAATCAAATCGATTCACATAAATTGAAACGGAGGGAGTAGTTCTTTTGATGAATTGAGGTTGGAGAGCGAAATGGTTCGAGATACAATCATATATACTCGAATCAAACTTACAGAAATGGGAGTGGTGAAGGCAGGTTTTCTAGAAGAAGTGAGGAAGCAGAAGGACAACGACAGTCCTTCGGAAAAGATACAAAAGCAACAACAAAATGTCTCAATAATTCTAGTAAACTTCTTTCAGGATATCCAAGCTTTAGAGATGATTATCAGAAACATATTGAACAACCTGAGACCTCCTACAGCACATCAACTAGAAGTTTGTTAACCAACAAAAGTTATGGTACAGCTGGAAGCGTAAGGAAAGCCAAGATTGAGCACACTGCAGCTATTCCTGCTCTTGATGAAGTTGTTGTTCAGGCTGTAATCTCTATCTTGACTGGATATATAATACGTTTTCTCATAGATGTAGATTTTAGGACATCACTTCGTCACAATATTTTTGCGTCCCTAAATTTTGTTGGATTAGAAGAAGGCCTAAATACTGAAAGCAAGGTCCTAGCTACTCTTGAACAGTGTTTTAAAAGGCGTTGGCCTAAGACGAGGCGTTTTACATACCGAGTCACGGGGCGTAAGTTCCATAGGTATTTAATTTTTAATATTTTATAAAATAATATAATTATAGTAAATATTTATAAACAGGTAAAATTGCATAAAAAATGAAGAAAACTATAAATATGTGATATATATATATATATAGTCAAAACAATCTATTATACGCTACTTAGAAGCTCAAGTAACTTGAGTTGAAAAGAATAAAATTTTCTACATGGAGGAACAAAAAGAATGACTAACCTTCAATTTGAACTTTAAACTTGCTGCTATGAAAGAGAATGTAGTTCTCTTTGTATTTGTAAAAATAAATTGAATATTTATTGCTTTTGGAAGATATTAACAGACTAGCGGACAAGATAAAGAATTGGAAAAGACTATGAATTGGGATTTCAATCAATAAAAAAGGTATTGACCTTTAAATTTAAGGCAGAATAGCCTAATAAATACTTGTAGTTGTCCCCGTTTGTCATGTCGGTCTCCTTACTCTATGGAGTTTCAAGTGTACACCTTAATTTGTTCAAACATGATATTGTAAATACCTCCATAGCTGTTGTTGCTCACTTGCTTGACCTGGATGACACACCAGTGTCCACGTCAAATTTTTTGTGAAAAAATAATAATTTATTTTTATCACATTATTTAAAATATTTCTAATTTCTTTTCATGTTTTTCTCCTTCGTCACTTCATTTTTCCTCCATGAAAAACACCCAGCTTCGGTCATATATTCCAAAGAAGAAATTTGGAATCTTTATATACTTAGCATGATTCTTACATCTTTAAGAAAATTGTGACGTACTTTGAGATTGAGAATAAAGGGAATACGGAGAAGAAAGTCAGAGTCACATATGCATGTAAATTAGACTCCAACATTTTTGTAATGTTTTTTTTTCCAGAAACACGAGTCAATCGATCGAATTCAAAGTCTGAGGAACACCCAAATTTTAATACAACATAGGAATAACTGAAAAGACACCAAATATGGAATACCCACCGAAAACATCAGTGAAAAAGCAAAGCACTTGCTGCAAGTTTTCTGCGATTCACCTTTTCAGGCAAGGACTAATTTGTTGCCGAATTTGTGGGATCAAATATTTCTTCCTCATCTTTCACATTTGAATGCCTAGTATGATTCGGAAGCTAATTTTCTTGGTTATCTATATCATAAGTCAATGAAGCTGAAGTTTCTTGAAAAAATGTACAATGAAAATCTGGACAAAGGCACTTTTCAGTTTGCACTTTACTACAAGGAATGGCTAACTGAAGGGGCTGAGATTCCGTTATTTCCTTCTATTGAAATTCCTTCTGTGTCTGTTCAGTGTGAAGGTTCCTTTAGCAACTCTTACCACTTAAATAGTACCTTTGGCGGTTTCTCACCTCAGCCAGTTGTCAGCAAAAAGTTATATGATGAAGTATTCCGTCATTCAAATAAACTAGAAAATGACTCAGAGGAGCACCGGAAAGAAAGCTATGAAATTAGTGTGAGGAGGCCTTCTAGTTTTGCTGCTGAAAACCTGGTAGTGCCATACTCTGCGGAAGTGATTAAGTGTATAGATCAAGATGTCAAGCCTTGTGCTACAGTTGATTCAGCAAGTGTTGAATACATAACTTTAGTGAACGTAGATTGTGATTAGCCAAAAATGTGCAAGTATGTGTATATTCTGTTGGTTAAATCACGGGTAAGTTCCTGCCCACATTTTGGCCGGAGATTGAAGCAAAGAAAACTCTCCACTGTCCATTTAAGACAACAAATACTTTTAGGTTATGGTTGTAATTTTGGGGATGTTTGTTTCTGAAATAACGATGTAGGTATCTTAGCTCCTATAATACAACTTACCCTTTGATTTTTTCAGAATCTAATTTGTAAACCTACTTGAACTTTTGTCGACACTTTTCAAGCAGTTTCATACTTTCAGTCACCTGTATATCCTTGTTCCTTCCGTCTTTGATGTAATTCTTATTGCTTCATTTAGGTATGGGTGTAGCTCATTACTTTATCTTATTCCAATTCTCAGTGACAGTTCTATAAACTTGGAATGGATGATAAGGTTTATAAATTTAAGCATACATGCCTTTTCTTTGTTGCTGGTCTTACCAAATTAAGATATGCAGTTTAATTTATTCTTGTTATATAATGTTTATGATGAGGAAAGTAAATATTTTATATTACACAAGTTACATTATGTGGTGTAGCCCAAACCCGTCCAACCCGCCCAGAGATTAATGTGTTGGGCTGCAAACATTTTAGCTCATGGGTTTATTTGGGCTGAGCCCAAGTTAGCCCATCATTTTTATAGTTCATTCTGCCCCATGAAGTAGTTCAAATACAACCCATGAAGCTCACCCAAAACAAAGGGAACTCAACCCAATTAAATATTTTTCTAGAAATTTACTTAGTTGACCGGAAGGCTCTTTTCTAAATGAATTGTTTATGGAACATTGTCTTTTTTTTTTCAACCGCTATTTTCTTTGCTTTTTCTTCTTCTTTCTTTTAATCTGTTAAATAGTTATTTAGTTTTAGAAAGTTATAAAAGCTCATGAATAGTTGAGTATAAGATTAATCCATATGTGTTTCTCAGCTAAAAATTTAAAATTAGATATATAGGAATTCATCGTTGTGCATGGAATGAATAAATTCTGAGGAAGCTAAGATAGTAAGGAATATACATAGGTGTATAAAAGGTAAAGGGCTTTGTTTATGCAAGAAGAGCATAGTTCTACAACATAGGTCAAGTTGGACGGGTTGGACTCTAACCCATTGTTTAGCTCATCTTGACTCAGCCCATCTTAGCCCAAGTATACTTTGGGTTGAGTTGGGCAATGTCCCATTTAATGACTCAACCCATTTTGACCCGCTCAAATTTAGCTCAAACCACCAATTTGCCACCCAAGGCGTTCTTCTGTGTAGTATGGTGCATCAACAGCGAGTTCTCTAGAAGAAAAAAATTTCATTGAAATATTTGGAAACTCTGATCTAGAGAATACAACTCCATTAAAGTCCAACATACTGGATTCATTTGCGCATGCAAATCTGACGGAGTTCATATTCAACAGGATAGCAAAAGCAACTTCTGAGCAGAAGGTGTAACGATCCGGTCGGTCGTTACGAGTATTTTAACCTTCGATCCCCTAAATTATATTTCATCTATGCTATATTGTGGTATTGTGACTTGTCGGGTTGTTTGGTTTTTGGATTCGGAGTGAAATAGGACACATAGTCCCTAAGTTAAAGGTTTAAGTTGCAAGAGTTGACCGTAGTTTCACTTTTGCGTAGACGACCCCGGAATGTAAATTTTATGATTCCAATAGCTCTGTGTGATGAGTTTAGACTTAGGTGCGCGGCCGGATGTTTATTTGGAGGTCCGTAGGTCATTTCGGCATAAATTGGCGAAAGTTAGAAAATGGGTGATTTTAAAAAGTTTGACCGGGAGTTGACTTTATTGATATCAGGGTCGAAATTCGATTCCGAAAATTGAAACAGCTCCAGTATGTCATTTTTGATCTGTATACCAAATTTGAAGTCATTCCAGATTCATTTAATACGTTTCGGCACGAGTTAGTAAATTGAAAGGTTTGAAAACTCATAAGTGCGATTCGAGGTGCAATTCATAATTTCGATATTGTTTGATGTAATTTGAAACCCCAAGTACGTCCGTATTATGTTACGTGACTTGTTGGTATATTCGGACGGAGTCCCGAGTATCCCGAGTGTGATTCGGAACGAAATCAGATCCATTTTTGGACTTAGGCAAATTCCAAAATTTGCAGCTTCTGGTATCACCGCACCTGTGTAGGGACTGATCACAGGTGCTGACTCGCACAAGCGAGCTATGGCTCGCAGAAGCGGAAAAAAGGGCTGCCCAGTTGGAGTCGCAGAAGCGGAACGAGCTCCGCAGAAGCGAAGGCGCTTCTGTGATGGAATGAACCGCTGAAACGAAGGCAGCGCAGAAACGGGAGACGGGGTCGCATTTGCAGTTGCGCAGAAACGGACCATTGTCCGCAGGTGCGAAGGAAGCTTTCTAGTGCTTCTTCGCAGAAGCGGAAATGCGGTCGCAAATGCGAATCCGCAAAAGCGATAACGTTGTCCGCAAATACGAAAATACCTGGACAGAATATATAATTCGGGGGTTGGCTATTTTTACCCATTTTTAGATTTTAACAGCTCGGGTGAGACGATTTTTGGGAGATATTTCACGAAAAATATTGGGGTAGAGAGTTCCTAATTCAATTTTGGTTAAAGTACCCGAATCTATAGTTGTTTTTAACATTTAATTGGTAATTTAAGTTGAAAATTTTTGAAAACCCTCTTGGTAAAATTTGAAGATTTGAGGGTCGAATTGTTATCGGAATTTAGTAATTTTGGTATGGTTGAACTCGGTTGAATGGGGGTTCGGATTTCGTAACTTTTGTAAATTCGTGACGTGGGCCTACGTTGACTTTCCGAATTGACTTTTTAATTTCTTTGTAAATATCATAAATTTTATCGTTCGAATTAGTTTCCTATAATTATATTTATAGTATGAAATTAGATAATCGAGGAAAAAGCCTACTAGTGGATTGAATTAACGCAAGTCGAGGTAAGTGACTTATCTAACCTTGTGTAGGGAAAATTTTCCTTAGGATTGGTGTTGATATGATAATTGTGATGTATTGAAAGCCGTGTACGCGAGGTAACGAGTGTTTACACGGGCTAAATGTAAAAATTTCTAGCTTTAAATTGTGTAGATCTTTGTCATATATTAATTAAATTATATTATCATGTTATACTCATCATCATTGGTCTACTTTTAATTTTAAATTTGCCTTACCATTTTCTGCTATTTATTTTACCTGTTTAGTTGAAACTTTGTTCCTTTTATTCTGTGCTCATTATTTGAAAGTTGAATTTCTTAGTTAAATTATTAAAAATATGAAGTATCTAATATTGAAATTTGGTATTGAGGCAAAGTGTTAAATTGTGAAATATTATTTTTGTTGAGTTATTCACTCCCGAATATTTTGTTGATATTTTGTACACATTGTGATTGAGCCGTGAGCTCTTTATTGTGGAAAATAATATTGTTGTTGATTTATTTGGCAAGTTGAAATATTTGGAAACTTGAGGTGGGAATTATGATATATTGTGATATTGATACGCATACGGTGGTATAAGGTTTGGGTGTTGAAACGCATGCGGTGAGATAAGGTGGGCTTGATACACGTGGCTAGTAGGGAAAATGCTAGAAGCCATGCGGTTTGATAGGGTGGCTAAAACGCGAGATGCTATTTCGGAAAAAATAATTTCTTTTAAACTAAATGTGAAGGCTCTCGCGGTGATATAAGGAAAGGAAGAAAATATTGTGAATTTATTTATGATTTGGGACTACGAGGCGGTACCTCGGGAGTGCTGTTGTTGATATTTTTTCTATTGGTGTACTTGTCTTGATCGTTTTGCTTTTCCCTAAATATGTAAATTTCTGTTTTTCTTCTATTATATATTATTTGCCCTTATTCTGTGTAGTTAAATTGTGGCATACTCCTTACTTGATTCACTTCCATTGTCATTATTATTATTATTATTATACTGTTAAACTTTTCGCCCTGTCTCTTATTATTTTCAGTAGGGCCCTGACCTGACATGGTCACTATTCTATCGAGGTTAAGCTTGGCACTTATTGGGTACCGTTGTGGTATACTCATACTACGCTTCTGCACATCTTTTTGTGCAGATCCAGATACTTCATACCAGACCAGGTATCGGTTGAACTAGTCCGTACGCAAAGACTTCAAGGTATATCTGCCGGCATCCGCAGACCTCGGAGTCCCTCTCTATCTTTATTATGTTATTTTTCTTATCTTCATTAGACTCTAATGTATAGAGATATTCAGAATAAATTCTTAGAGCTTGTGACTTGTATTTCGCCGAGTTTTGGGAATTTCTATACGTGCTGAGTTGTTGAGTTTTAAGAGTAATTATTGTCATTTTAATTATTCCGCCTGTTGATAGGCTTATCTAGTATTAGAGATTAGGTGCCGTCACAATATCTTATGGAGGAAAAATTTGAATCGTGACAGAAGGAGACCTAAGAGTCTATCCTCTGTGCTGCATGCCTGCATCTCCTCTACTTCGTTACTCGGAAAATGCTTTGGCTCTTGATTGCACAGTAACATTCTAAACTTTTGTTCTCCAATTTAACACAAAGAGAAAATGAATGAAAAAGAAACGGATACTTTTTATTTTTTCATTATAATCTCACCATTTCACTTTGAAAATGCAGCCAACAAAGGTAGTGCTTCCCGCTCAAGGTAGGTGAAAATCATCTTTGAGAGTGTTCTCTTTACGTTGAGTAATTAATTAATTGCTTTTGATGATGCTTTGAAAATATTTAGGAGTCAATTATGAAGATTATGTTGGAAGATCTTCCGCAAACATACCACAGGAATTCATTTTCCCTTTGACTAGACTTCTTTTTGAAGATCCAGTTACCCTTGAGACTGGCCAAAAACCTTTGAGAGAGTATTTATTACAAGTTGGTTATTTATATAAATGGACCTTGGGCCTAACTCAACACCCCCTCTTACGTTCAGGCATGCAAAGTGGAGCGTGAACATCATAAATGGGGTCCAACATCGGTAAAAATAATTTGGATGAACCTGACTCTAATACCATGATAAATGAACTTTGGGCATAACTCAATACCAAAAAGGGTATTATCACTTGGTTTTTTTCTTTCCCATATATTATATGAAACCTTATTACCAAAATTATCCCAATTTTGGAAATTACTCACCCTAAATAAGGTTTCCTTATAATTTATATACAATCTCTTATTAGTGTCTTAAATTAGGGGATTAAAATACATCCTTTTTCTTTTTTTCTCTCATCTTGTCTTTCCCTATTTTTCATCACCTCTCTCCATTTAATATCCATTATTAGTGTCTTAAATTAAGGGATTTAGTTATATCCTTTTCCTATTTTCTCTCCTCTCCTCTTTCTATAAATGTAAAAGGCTAACAAAAAATATGTTACCATATATACAAATACAAGAGAGATTGAAAACCTCTAGGTTTTGAATGGCAGATTCATTCTTGGCCAATTCACTTTATTCGCCCAACAAATCACTTTAATTCCTGCAGCATAGAGATGGCAACGATGGCCAAGAGAAAGAAATCTTAATCTCTTCAAATTAATTCTTTTTATCACTATTAATTAGGGTGACGGTAACTGATTATTTTTAAGTATTACGACTTTTAACTAGTACTATTAAGTAGGAGTATTAGCAAGGTGCTCGTAAATTTAATTTTTTCGGTGATAAAGAATTAAATTTCGTATAAATTTAATATATCTACAAATTAAAAAATAAATTTCGTACAAATTTGATATATCTACAACAATATATAAACTAAAAATAAATTTTATACAACTAATTATATAGTATACAATATATTTACAACTTATCTATAACTTACATTATTTTTACCTAGTTAAATACATCTACAACATCATACAAATTAAATATAATTTTCATACAAATTTTATACAATATGTCTTTTGTATGTATTTTGTATATGATTTATATATATTTTGTATGTGGTGTGTTCTTCTTCCTCTCTAAAATTCCAATCAAAACTTTCTCTCTTAATACAATTTTGATACATATCAACAACTTTAATTTATATAAAAATATAGTACTTATAACTTAAATACAAATTTTTTACAACGATTCATATATTATACAACTATTTTTCAACTTTCATACAATATTCAAATAAAAAAAAGCCAAATACATAAGTGGCCTCTTAAAGTTGCCGCAATTTTTTGTTTTGGCACTTTAACTTGGACTTGTTCCTATTAGGCACCTAAAGTAGTTAAAACTGGATCTATTGAATACCTTCTTGACAACCAGTCATGTAACGACCTGACCGGTTGTTTTGAGTGTATTATCCCTGATCCCCTATTTACTATTTTTTCCGTGTCTGTTTCTGCTTATGTGACTTGCCGGAAGGTCTTGTTTTTGGTTTCAGAGTAATTGGGGACACTTGGTCCCTAAAACAGAAGTTTAAGTCTTAGAATTTTGACCGTAGTCGGAATTGTGTGAAGACGACTTCGGAATGGAGTTTCGTCAGTTCCGTTAGCTCCGTTGGATGATTTTAGACTTAGGAGCATGTCCAGACTATGAATTTGAGGTCTGTAGCTAATTTAGGCTTGAAATGGCGAAAGTCGAATTTTTGGGAAGTTTGGCCGGGGAGTTGACTTTTTTATAACGGGGTCGGATTCCTATTTTGGAAGTTGGAGTAGGTCCACAATGTTGAATATGACTTGTGTACAAAATTTGAGGTCAATCGGACGTGGTTCGGTTTGATTCGGCATTATTTGTAGAATTTGAAAATTTCGAAGTTCATTAAGTTTGGATTGGAGAGTGATTCGTATTTTGATGTTTTTGAGGTAGTTTGAGGATTCGACTAAGTTCGTATAGTATTTTGGGACTTGATGGTATGTTTGGTTGAGGTCCCGGGGGAATTGAGTGAGTTTTGAGTGGTTAACAGATCATTTTTGGACTTTGGTTGATGGCTGATATTTACTGGTGTATATTTTTCTTGTTTTCTCTTACGCGTTCGCGAGAGGAGCCTTGCGTTCGCGAAGGGTTAATGTGAGCTGGGAAGATTTTATTCTTCACGTTCGCGAAGAAAAGGACGCAAACGTGAACGTGTGGTCTGCGTGTGCATCGCGAACGTCCGGTGTCGTGTTCGGGAAGAGAAGTGAGGCAGCTGGGGACCCTAGGTCTTTGGTCTATGCGTTCGCGAGGTATGGGCCGCGTTCGCGATGAGTTGAGCTTGTAAAGCTTCGCATTCGCGAAGCGTTGATCGCGTTCATGAAGAGTAAACTGGGAGGCAGTCTGAGTTGGCCTATGCAAATGCGAGAGGATGGTCGCGTTCGCGAAGAAGGAAATCTGGGCAGACAATATTAATTTCAAAAATGAGGGTTTGAACCCATTTTTCATATTTTGAGCTAGAGAACAAGGAATTGGGCGATTCTTGAAGGAATTTTTGTGGAGTTGATTGGAGTAAGTAATTCCTACTTGATTTTGGTTAAATCCCATGATTTCATCTTCAATTTTATCATCTAATTTGTGATTTGGGGTGAGAAATTGGGGAAAAAGAGGAAGAACTCTTGAGTTAGAATTTTGAGGTTTTGGATGAGAATTTGTTATCAGATTTGAGTAATTTTGGTATGGTTAGGCTCGTGAGTTAATAGACTTTCGGGTTTTGTGACTTTTGTCGGATTTCGAGACGTGGGCCCGGGGGCCGGGTTCGGGCCGATTTCGGATTTTTAGCTTATAATTTCATGTTTTTCTTGTGGAATTGATTCTTTTAGCTTATATTAACTGCATCGTACTGCTTGTGGCTAGATTCTGGGCATTTGGAGATTGATTCGAGAGGCAAAGGCATTGCAGAGTAGGATTTTGCGCGGTTTGAGGTAAGTAACAGTTTTAAATCTGGTCCTGAGGGTATGAAACCCCAGATTTTGGTATAATGTGACTATTTTAGAGGTGACGCACATGCTAGGTGACGGACGCGTAGGCATGCACCATGGGGGATTGTGACTTGGTCCATCCCGTGAGACTGTAAAGTCGAATAGCCTATTGTTAATTACATGTTCTCTCTGTGTTATAGAAATTTGACTGCAATCAAGTTAGAAATCATGTTTATACTATGTGACAGTATGGTTGGGACCCGCAGAGGTTGTGTACCTGTGAATTATTTGCTAATTTCTGTCTTGTACTCAGTCATAATTTTACTTGTACATCATATCACTGTCTCTTCTTGATTCCTGTTGATACACTATGTTATTTTATTTGGGCTGATCTTTATGATTTTTGAGGGCCGTAAGACTAGAGAGGTACATGAGTGAGTGAGGCAGAGGGCCTGGTTGTGAGGTATAGATACCGTAGCACGTGAGTTGTCCGTGCAAATCATGATGTTTATACTTAGCACGTGAGTTGTCTGTGCGGATTCTGATATGATACTGTAGCACGTGAGTAGTCCGTGCGGATCTTGATATGATACGATAACACATGAGTTGTCCATGCAACACGTGAGTTGTCCGTGCGGAATATAGCGCTTGGGCTGTAGGAGCCCCTCCGGAGTCTGCACATCCCCAGTGAGCACAGGTACCTATTGAGTGTGAGTACTGAGGGCTGAGAGCTGAGTGATTGAGCTGTTGTGATGAGTTAAGTGTCTGTTGCCCTGAGAGGCTGTACTTGTTTTTTATTTGTTGATACACTTAGTTGTTATCTGTCATTGTTGTGGAATTTCTGAAAGATTCTATATCTGGATTACCTGCACTGTAACTGTATAAACCGATTTGACTTGAATTGCCGGATTTGAAAGCATGTCTATTCTTTGCTGGAGTTACTGAAAATGAACTGTATTTGTATAGTTTGTCACTACCTTCTCAGTTCCTTATTTATTTCCGTTCCTTGTTGAATTGGTTGTACTCATGCTACACCCTGTACTTCATGTACAGATCCAGGTGTGTTTGATCACGGAGGTCGTTGAGTTCGTGTGCGATCGAGTACCGGAGACTACGAGGTAGCTGTCGGCATCCGCAGACCTTGTCTCTCATTCTATGTTTTTTTCTTTCTTTCTGTATTTATAATTAGACACTGTTTGTATTAGACTGAATATCTAGATGCTCATGACTCAGTGATACCCCGATGTCGGGCTATTTTTTCCGCACTTATGCTTTGGGTTTTACCCCATTTTTATGAAAGACTCCAGTTATTTTTAAATATATATTAATTTATTTCTGTTAAATGTTAAAATGGTTTTGGAGATGTCGGTTTACCTAGTATCACGATAGGTGCCATCACGACGGGTTAGGTTTTGGGTCGTAACAAGTTGGTATCAGAGCCTAGGTTACATAGGTCTCACGAGTTATGAGCAGGTTTAGTAGAGTCTTGCGTATCGGTATGAAGACGTCTGTACTTATCTTCGAGAGGCTGCCGAACCCTTAGGTAAAACTTCACATTCTTGAATTCTTGTCGTGCGAATCTTTTGATTCTGCTAACTAAATTTCTGTTGTTTCATTCTTTCACAGATGGTGAGGACTCGTACTATGGGGCAGGACGGACAACCACCAGAGGTGCAGCTCGCGATAGAAGCAGAGGTGCAGCTCGCACCGTAGCTAGGGCAGCACCTGCAGATCCACCAGTTGCCCCAGTTCAGGAGCAGGCTCCAGTTGTGGATGAGCCGGTGGGACCAGCTCAGGCACCACCTGTGTCCATGGTGATTCCATGCCTTCAGGAGGCCTTAGTTCAGATTCTGACCGCGTGTTCCAGTCTTGCTCAAGTGGTCTCTATTCCGGCCATAGCAACCACTTCTCCGGCCAGGGGAGGTGCTCAGACTCCCGCCGCCCGCACACCAGAGAAGGTGGTACAGGGATTCGAGACACCGGGGGAACCACCAGCCCAGTCGGCTGTAGCTGCTCGGGACTATGTGGTGCATGTCATGCCTGATGATGAGCAGCGTCGATTGGAGAGATTTGGGAAACTCCAGCCTCCATCTTTCAATGGTACCGAGGGAGAGGATGCACAGGGCTTCTTGGACAGGTGTCAGAGGATACTCCATACAATAGGTATTCTAGAGACCAGTGGGGTCTCATTCACTACTTTTCAGTTCTCTAGGCTTGCCTTCAGTTGGTGGGAGGCTTACGAGAGGCATAGGCCGGTCGGCGCAGCACCCCTTACCTGGCAGCAGTTCTCCGATCTATTCCTGAAGAAGTTCGTGCCTCAGTCCCGTAGAGAAGAGCTGCGCAGGCAGTTCGAGCAGCTTCGTCAGGGTGATATGTCTATGATGCAATATGAGATGAGATTTTTAGAGTTGGCCCGTCATGCTATCTGCTTGGTTCTCTCAGACAGGGAGAGGATCAGGAGGTTCATAGATGGCCTCACTTTTCAGCTGCGATTGCTTATGACTAGAGAGAGAGTATCTAGTGCTACTTTCGACAAGGTTGTCAACATTGCTCATCAGATTGAGATGGTTCGCAGCCAGGAGCGAGTTGAGAGGGAGGCCAAGAGGCCTCGTGGGCAGGGTGGATTTAGCGGTGTTCCTTCTGGGGGCAATTCCACCACGGTAGGGGTCGTCCTTTCAGACATGCTCAGACGACTCGCCCAGTCCACCATGGCGTATCATCTGGCCACGGGTCACACAGTTATCAGCAGGGACAGTTGTCATTCAGTGCACTACCAGTGCAGAGTTCTCACCATGCCTCGTCAGCTCAGGTTTCCACAGGTAGTTCCTCTGGGCATCAGGAGCAGCAGTTCCATCAGAGGAGGGGTTGTTTCGAGTGTGGAGATTTTGGTCACATTAAGAGATATTGCCCTAGGTTTTTGAGTGGGGATCTGCAGTAGAGTACTCGGCCGATGGCACCAGCACCAGTAGCTTCACCACCCATCCAACCAGCTCGAGGTGGGGCTCAGTCAGCTAGGGGTCGCCCGAGAGGGGGAGGCCGATCAGGGGGTGGCCAGGCCCATTTTTATGCTCTCCCTTCCAGACCAGATGTTATTGCTTCAGATGTTGTGATTACAGGTATTGTCTCAGTTTGCCATAGAGATGCCTCTGTATTATTTGGCCCTGGTTCTACTTATTCATATGTGTCCTCGTATTTCGCTCATTATCTGGTTATGCCCCATGAGTCTCTAGTTGCATATTCGTGTATGCACTCCATTGGGTGATACTATCATTGTGGACCGTGTATATCAGTCATGTGTGGTGACTATTGGGAGTCTGGAGACTAGAGTGGATCTCTTGTTGCTTAGTATGGTCGCTTTTGACATGATTTTAGGTATGTATTGATTGTCTTCATGTCATGTTGTTTTAAATTATCATGCTAAGACCATGACGTTGGTGATGCCAGGGTTGCCGAAGGTTGAGTGGAGCGGCTCTATAGACTATGTTCCCAGTAGAGTGATTTTATACTTGAAAGCTTAGTGGATGGTTGTCTATCTTATCTAGCCTTTGTGAGGGATGTTGGTGTAGAGGCCCCAACTATTAATTCTGTTCTGGTGGTGCGAGATTTTCCGGATATGTTTCCTGCAGACCTGTCAAGCATGCCGCCCGATAGGGATATTGATTTGGTGCCGGGCACTCATCCCATTTCTATTCCACCGTACCGTATGGCACCGGCTGAGTTGAAGAAGTTAAAGGATCATATGGCACCAGCTGAGTTGAAAAAGTTGAAGGAGCAGCTTCAGGAACTCTATTCAGCCTAGCGTGTCACCTTGGGGTGCACCAGTTCTATTTGTGAAGAAAAAGGATAGTACTATGAGAATGTGCATTAATTACAGATAGTTGAACAAGGTCACAATCAAGAACAAGTATCCTTTGTCACGTATTGATGATTTGTTTGACCAGCTTCAGGGAGCGATGGTGTTCTCCAAGATTGATTTGAGGTCAGGGTATCACCAGCTGAAGATTCGGGACTCAGAGATTCTTAAGACAGCTTTCAGGACCCGATATGGCCATTATGAGTTCTTTGTGATGT
This sequence comes from Nicotiana tomentosiformis, assembly GCF_000390325.3. Classification (NCBI taxonomy): domain Eukaryota; kingdom Viridiplantae; phylum Streptophyta; class Magnoliopsida; order Solanales; family Solanaceae; genus Nicotiana; species Nicotiana tomentosiformis. The sequence continues at coordinate 20,743,159 of NC_090818.1, forward strand.
CTTTTGGGCTGACCAACGCCCCAGCAACGTTCATGCATTTGATGTACAGTGTGTTTCAGCCTTATCTCGACTCGTTCGTTATTGTATTCATTGATGAAATCCTGGTGTACTCTCGTAGCCAGGAGGAGCATGCTCAACATTTGAGGATTATGTTACAGTAATTGAGGGAGGAGAATCTTTATGCAAAGTTCTCCAAGTATGAGTTTTGGCTCAGTTCAGTGGCGTTCTTGGGGCACGTGGTGTCCAATGAGGGTATTCAGGTGGATCCGAAGAAGATAGAGGCGATGTAGAGTTGGCCCACAACATCCTCAGCCACGGAGATTCGGAGATTTCTTGGGTTGGCGGACGGGCTATTACCATCATTTTGTGGAGGGTTTCTCATCTATTGCATCGCCCTTGACCAAATTGACCCAAAAGGGTGCTCATTTCAAGTGGTCGGAGGAGTGCGATGAGAGCTTTCAGAAGCTCAAGACTGCTTTGACCACGGCTCCGGTTCTAGTACTACCATCAGCTTCTGGTTCTTACATAGTGTATTGTGATGCCTCGCGGATCAGTATTTTATGTGTTCTGATGCAGAAGGTTAGAGTGATTGCTTATGCTTCACGCCAGTTGAAGCCCTATGAGAAGAACTATCTTGTCCATGACCTTAAGTTAGCAGTTATTGTTCACGCCTTGAAGATTTGGCGGCACTATTTGTACGGTGTTCATTATGAGATTTACACTGATCATCGAAGTTTGCAGCATCTGTTCAAACAGAAGGATCTTAACTTGCGTTAGTATAGGTGTTTGGAGCTTCTTAAGGACTATGATATCACCATTATGTACCATCCTGGGAAGGCCAATGTGGTGGCCGATGCCTTGAGTCGTCGGACGGAGAGTTTGGGGAGCTTAGCATATCTTCCAGCAGCAGAGAGGCCATTGGCATTGGATAATCAGGCCTTAGCTAGCCAGTGTTTTAGATTGGATGTTTTCGAGCCGAGCTGAGTATTGGCTTGTGTAGTCTCTTAGTCATCTCTTTATGATCGTATCAGGGAGCGTCAGTATGATGACCCACATCTGCTTGTCCTTAAGGACACGGTCCAGCACGGTGATGCTAGGGAGATTGCTATTGGGGATGATGGTGCATTGAGGATGCATGGCAAGCTATGTGTGCCTAATGTAGATAGTTTGCGTGAGTTGATTCTCTAGAAGGCTCACAGTTTGCAATATTTTATTCATCTGGGCGCCGCGAAGATGTATCAGGACTTGAGACAGCATTACTAATGGAGGAATAAAGAAGGACATAGTAGAGTATGTAGCTTGGTGCCTAAATTACCAGCAGGTGAAGTATGAGCATCAGCGACCGGGTGGGTTGCTTCAGAAGTTAGAGATTCCAGAGTGGAAATGGGAGCGGATCACTATGGATTTCGTTGTTGGGCTTCCACGGACTCAGCAGAAATTTGATGCAGTTTGGGTGATTGTGTATCGGCTGACCAAGTCAGCTCATTTCATTCCTGTGATGACTACCTATTCTTTGGAGCAGCTGGCTCGAGTGTATATCCGCGAGATCGTCAGGCTTCATGGCGTACCGGTATCTATCATTTCTAACCGGGGCATGCAGTTTACATCACGGTTTTGGAGGGCCGTACAGTATGAGTTGGGTACTCGAGTGGAGTTGAGCAGAACATTTCACCCTCAGACGGACGGATAGTCCGAGCTCACTATTCAGATATTAGAAGATATGCTCCGTGCATGTGTGATGGAGTTTGGGGCTCGTGGGATCAGTTCTTGCCTCTAGCGAAGTTTTCTTACAACAACAGTTACCAGTCGAGCATCCAGATGGCATCGTATGAGGCTCTGTATGGTACGCGATGTAGGTATCCAGTAGGTTGGTTCGAGCCGGGCGAGGCTAGATTATTGGGTACAGACTTGGTTCAGGATGCTCTGGAAAAGGTTTGGGTGATTCAGGATAGACTACGCACAGGCTAGTCCAGACAAAAGAGTTATACAGATTGAAAGGTTTGCGATGTTGCATTCATGGTTGGAGAGCGGGTTTTGCTCCGGGTGTCACCCATGAAGGGTGTTATGAGGTTCATGAAGAAGGGCAAGCTGAGCCCGAGGTTTATCGGTCCATTTGAGGTATTGCGACGTGTTGGGAGGTTGATTATGAGCTTGCCTTTCCTCCCAGTCTAGTAGGAGTTCATCCAGTATTTCATGTTTCTATGCTCCGGAAGTATCACGGCGATCCGTCTCACGTATTGGATTTCAGCTCAGTCCAGTTGGTCAAGGATTTATCTTATGTTGAGGAGCTGGTGTCAATCTTAGATAGGCAGGTTCGAAAGCTGAGGTCGAAGAATATTGCTTCTGTGTAGGTTCATTTATCGGTCCAGCCGTTATCCTCATCTTTTCACCACTGCAGGTATGTCTCTATGCTCGTTCGAGGATGAACGATTAGTTTAAGAGGGGGAGGATGTAACGACCCGGCCTTTCGTTTTGAGTGTATTATCCCTGATTCCCTATTTACTATTTTCCCCATATCTGTTTCTGCTTATGTGACTTGTCGGGAGGTCTTGTGTTTGGTTTTGGAGTGATTTGGGACACTTAGTCCCTAAAACAGAAGCTTAAGTCTTAGGATTTTAACCGTAGTCATAATTGTATGAAGACGACTCCGGAATGGAGTTACCGTCAGTTTCGTTAGCTCCGTTGGGTGATTTTGGACTTAGGGGCATGTCCGAACTGTGAATTTGAGGTCTGTAGCTAATTTAGGCTTGAAATGGCGAAAGTAGAATTTTTGGGGAGTTTGGCCGGGGGTTGACTTTTTGATATCAGGATCGGATTCTAATTTCGAAAGTTGGAGTAGGTCTGTAATGTTGAATATGACTTGTGTGCAAAATTTGAGGTCAATCGAACGTGGTTCGGTATGATTCGGCATCGTTTGTAGAATTTAAAAATTTTGAAGTTCATTAAGTTTGGATTGGAGAGTGATTCGTGCTTTTTATGTTATTTGAGGTAGTTTGAGGATTCGACTAAGTTCGTATAGTGTTTTGGGACTTGATGGTATGTTTGGTTGAGGTCCCGGGGGCCTCGGGTGAGTTTCGGGTGGTTAACGGATTATTTTTGGACTTTGGTTGATGGCTGATATTTGCTGGTGTATATATTTCTAGTTTCCTCTTACGCGTTCGCGGGAGGAGCCTCGCATTCGCGAAGGGTTAATGTGAGCTGGGAAGATTTTATTCTTCGCGACGCGAACGCGAAGGTGTGGTCTGCGTGTGCATCGCGAACGCGTGAGTGGTGTCGCATTCGCGAAGAAAGTGAGGCAGTTGGGGATCCTAGGACATTGGTCAACACGTTCGCGAGGTATGGGCCGCGTTTGCGATGAGTTGAGCTTGTAAAGCTTCACGTTCGCGAAGCGTTGATCGTCTTCGTGAAGAGTAAACGGGGAGACAATCTGAGTTGGGCTACGCGAACGCGAGAGCACGGTCGCGTTCGCGAAGAAGGAAATCTGGGCAGACAATATTAATTTCAAAAATGAGGGTTTGAACCCATTTTTTATATTTTGAGCTAGAGAACACAGAATTGGGCGATTCTTGAAGGGATTTTTGTGGAGTTGATTGGGGTAAGTGATTCCTACTAGGTTTTGGTTAAATCCCATGATTTCATCTTTAATTTTGTCAGCTAATTTGTGATTTAGGGTGAGAAATTAGGAAAAAAGAGGAAGAACTCATGAGTTAGAATTTTGAGGTTTTGGATGAGATTTTGTTATCGGAATTGAGTAATTTTGGTATGGTTAGGCTCGTGAGTTAATGGGATTTCGGATTTTGTGACTTTTGTCGGATTTCGAGACGTGGGCCCGGGGGCCGATTTCGGCTTTTTGGCGTATAATTTCGTGTTTTTCTTGTGGAATTGATTTTTTTAGCTTATATTAATTACATCGTACTGCTTGTGGCTAGATTCGGGCATTTGGAGATTGATTCAATGGGCAAAGGCATTGCGAAATATGATTTTGCGTGATTTGAGATAAGTAACAGTTTTAAATCTGGTCTTGAGGGTATGAAACCTCGGGTTTTGGTATGATGTGACTATTTTGGAGGTGACGCACATGCTAGGTAATGGACGCGTGGACGTTCACCATGGGGGATTGTGACTTGGTCCGTCCCGCGAGACTGTAAAGTCGAATATCCTATGGTTAATTACATGTTATCTATGTGATATAGAAATTTGACTGCAATCATGTTAGAAATCATACTTAGGCTATGTGATAGTACGGTTAGGACCCGCAGAGGTCGCGTACCTGTGAATTATTTGCTAATTGTTGTCTTGACTCAGTCATAGTTTTACTTGTACATCATATCTCAGTCTCTTCTTGATTCCTGTTGATACACTATGTTATTTTATTTGGGCTGATCTTTATGATTTCTTAAGGCCGTGAGACTAGAGAGGTGCATGACTGAGTGAGGCCGAGGGCCTGGTTGTGCGGTATAGATACCGTAGCACTTGAGTTGTCCGTGCGAATCATGATGTTTATACTTAGCACGTGAGTTGTCCGTGCGGATTCTGATATGATACTGTAGCACGTGAGTTATCCGTGCGGATCTTGATATGATACGATAGCACGTGAGTTATCCGTGCAGCACGTGAGTTGTCCGTACAACACGTGAGTTGTCCGTGCGGATTATAGCGCTTGGGCTGTAGGAGCCCCTCCGGAGTCTGCACACCCCCAGTGAGCGTATGTACCTATTGAGTGTGACTACTTAGGGCTGAGAGCCGAGTGATTGAGCTGTTGTGACGAGTTGAGTGTCTGTTGCCCTAAGAGGCTGTACTTGTTTTTCATTTGTTGATACACTTAGTTGCTATCTGTCATTGTTATGGAATTTCTGAAAGATTCTATATACGGATTACCTGCACTGTAACTTTATAAACTGATTTGACTTGAACTGCCGGATTTGAAAGCATGTCTATTCTTTGTTGGAATTACTGAAAATGAACGGTATTTGTATAGCTCATCACTACCTTCTCAGTTCCTTATTTATTTCCGTTACTTGCTGAGTTAGTTGTACTCATACTACACCCTGCACTTCATGTGCAAATCCAGGTGTGTTTGATCATGCAGGTCGTTGAGTTCATACGCGATCGAGTACCAGAGACTATGAGGTAGCTGCCGGCGTACGTAGACCTTGCCTCTCCTTCTATGTTTTTTTTTCTTTCAATCTGTATTGATACTTAGACACTATTTGTATTAGACTGGATATCGAGATGCTCATGACTCAGTGGCACCCCGATATCGGGCTATTTTTTCCGCAGTCAAAAATATAAAGTGGCAAAGTTACGAATGAAATGCTGACACGTGGCATTTCAACTCTAAAATTTATAAAAATGGATTTTTTGCCACAAAAAAAGAAAGAAAGAGAAAACACAACCAACTCAACCAACTACTGATTCCCTCGTCTCCGGCCAACCCAACCAACTCATACCATCATCTCCGGCCGCTCCACCTCTCCCTCAACGCTTGTTGGGACCAAACACACTCACGCAAGTATACGTGGTCGTCAAGTAATAGAGTAGTGAATAGAGTATCATTCCCACGAGGACTTATGATTAACTTTTGACTAATTCAAACTCAAATAGCTTATCAATTCAATCGGTTCCTTATAAAATAGATAATTGTCTAATTTACTACCTAAAGACTATCAAGTAATGAAATACCAGAAATCAACACAACACTTAAATAGTTTTAAATAACAATCAATGGGAGATTATATTCCAGGGTCACGAGTTATTTAACAATCATGTTGCATTCTTAGCTTAAAATAACTAATTGATTTATCTGGATTGTTGGTTCACAGGGTTGATATTACTCATAAGAGTCTGTCGAGTCCTTACTAGCCTATTCAAGCTAACTTAATACCTATATGTCTATGGAATTAAACTTAACAAGAACGCATGTACAATTCCTGTATTACAACCAAGCAAGGCAATTAGGTATATGTCTATCCCAATTGCGAATCCTTTTCCCTATGCCCGGGTTTAAGAACTTGCTCTATTTAATTCTATATGCAATCTAGAGTTCCCACTTTCGAGTTCAACTCTAGATTCGTAGATAGTATTTCACTGTTAGCTACTTAGCAAAATAATTGAAAACAGAATTAAATAAACAACCCAATATGATAAAATCAACTTCGTCAATTTACACTTCAAACATCAACATTCATGTATACCCATGATCCTAGAACAATAGGGTTCTTAGCCACTCATATTCAGGCAATCATCAAAAATTCACAAGAGTGCATAAGAATCAATAAAAGAAAGAGAGAATAGGAACTCAAGACGAATTTTGTGGTTTTACAACTTTGTTGTGCCTTTTTACTCTTCTCCAATATGTTAGATAGCCTAAAAGAGGCGTTTTTAGCTTATATATTGCGTACAAAAGCCGTGGGCCAAAGCTCTCCTATTCCTAGTCCAAATCGGCTTCAGGGATTGATGCTAAGGTGGATGCGACGCATCCACCTCGTCCTCCATTTCAGTTTTGCCTGTGATGGTGGATGCGACGCATCCACCTTGTCCTCTATTTCTCAGTTTTGCATGCGAGGGTGGATGCGACGCATCCACTCCTAGTTCCTCCATCTCAGCTTTGCCCAGGTGCGGATGCTATGGCGGATGCTATGGGCTGACTTCACTGCAAAGGATGCGCGAAATCTGATCTTTTTCTAGATTGGATGCGACGCATCCAATCTCTCTTCCTCTACCTAGAGCACCTTTTCTTCATATTTTTGCACTCCAAACACCCTAATTCACCACACACAACTCAATTAGTCATAAAACCAATAATTAGACCATATTGGGCATTTTTAAAGATCAAATAACATCAAGAAGCGGTTAAAACATGGGTAGTCGCATCCAATCTAGAACTCTTGCTAAATAGAACTCTTGCTAAATAACTTCACTGCCAATGACCATAATTGGCAAGGAGATGGGGATGCAAGAAGAGCAATTAAACAGAAGTCAGCCGGGTTGATTGAGCTTGATGACTTCTCAGCCATGAGAGCAGATATTGCAAAGCTGGCAAATCAGATGAACCGAATGACAACACAACAAATGCAACATGTACAACGGATGTCTATTTGTTGCGAAATATATGTGGTGACAGTCATATGAGTGACATGTGCCCCACGAATCCTGAATCTATATACCATGTGGGGCAACAAAACAGAGGCCCTATGAATCAACATGCACAATATGGGAACACTTACAATCCAAATTGGAGGAATCATCCTAACTTCTCGTGGGGCGGAAATCAACAGAATCAAAATCAGTATAAGCCTCAAGGAAATTTTAATCAGCCTCAGAAGCCACCCCAACAAATAGAAGAGAGTACGAATGACTTGCTGAAAAAGTTGTTGCTAGACAATCAACAGCTCAGGACCGATTTTAGAAATCTTGAGAGGCAAATGGGGCAGTTAACAGCAAATCAAAATACTAGACCTACAGGTTCTCTTCCCAGTGATACAGAGAAGAACCCTCAAGTTAATGCAGTTACACTTAGAAATGGGAGGGAACTAGAGGAAGTGCCAAAGAAGAGAAAGGAAAAACCTATACCTGAGGGGGAGCTGACACCTAAGGCAATACACGAGTCAAAGGAAAATGATACAAGTTCAGAGCGAATGGAGGCTACAAGGCCACCACCACCTTTCCCCCAGAGATTGCAGAAAAAGAATGATGATCGCATTTTCAACAAATTTCTCTCTATGTTAAGTCAAGTACAATTAAATATTCCATTAGTGGATGTACTTCGTGAAATTCCAAAGTATGCTAAGTACATAAAAGATATAGTAGCTCACAAGAGGAAATTGACTGAGTTCGAGACGGTTGCACTTACTGAGGAGTGCACATCAAGGGTCCAAAACAAGCTTCCCCAAAAGCTTAAGGATCCTGGCAGCTTCACCATTCCAGTGCGAATCGGTAATATTGATGTGGGTCGTGCTCTTTGTGATTTGGGTGCAAGCATAAATCTGATGCCTTTGTCCTTGTTTAAGAAATTGGGTCTGGGAGCTCCGAGACCAACCACTGTGATGTTGCAATTAGCTGATAGGTCCATAGCCTACCCCGAAGGAGTGATTGAAGATGTGCTGTTGCAAATTGGGAAATTTATCTTCCCAGCTGACTTCATTATTCTAGATTTCGAGGCTGATGAACAAGTTCCAATCATATTGGGACGACCTCTCTTGGCTACTAGTGAGGCAATAATTAAAGTGAGAGAAGGGAAAATGATTATGAGGGTGGACAACGAGGAAGCAGTCTTCAATGTCTACAAAGTAATCCAACTTCCCCGCCACTATGAGGAGCTCTCTATGATATCTGTTGTGGAGGTGGATGCGCAACGTCTCGACACGAGTGTATATCTAGAGGACTCTCTAGAAAAAGCAATCATGTTGTTTGATAGCTTGATGATTGATGATGAGGTTAAAAAAATGATGCATATCCTAGATGCATCATGTGCTTACATGCAAGGAATGCACCCGTTTGAGCCCCTGAATAGGCTAAGTGGCCCCAATCCAAAGCTGTCAATTGAAGAAGCTCCAAAATTGGAGCTTAAACCCCTACCCCCTCACCTTCAATATGCTTATTTGGGTAGTTCTGACACTTTACCTGTTATTGTTTCTTCTCACTTGTCTAAATTGCAAGAAGAAAAGCTATTAAGGGTGCTACGTGAGCACAAGCAAGCAATTGGGTGGACAATGTCTGACATTAAAGGCATTAGTCCAGCTTTCTGTATGCACAAAATCCTCATGGAGGACGGACACAAACCAAGTGTAGAGCATCAACGCCGACTAAATCCAATCATGAAAGAAGTGGTAAGAAAAGAAGTGATTAAGTGGCTTGATGCAGGTATTGTATTTCCAATCTCTGATAGTAAATGGGTAAGCCCCGTTCAATGTGTGCCAAAGAAAGGGGGATGACTGTAGTAGTTAATGAAAATAATGACTTAATTCCTACAAGAACTGTCACTGGATGGAGAATTTGCATAGATTATAGAAAATTGAACAATGCCACCCGGAAAGACCACTTTCCCCTTCCCTTTATTGACCAAATGCTTGATAGGTTAGCTGGCCAGGAATACTACTGTTTCCTGGACGGTTATTCGGGGTATAATCAGATTGCTATAGCCCCAGAGGACCAAGAGAAAACTACATTTACATGTCCTTATGGCACATATGCGTTCAAGAGAATGCCCTTCGGTCTTTGTAATGCACCTGCGACTTTTCAAAGGTGTATGATGGCTATTTTTACTGACATAGTTGAAAGATTTGTAGAAGTATTCATGGACGATTTTTCTGTGTTTGGATGTTCTTTTGATAATTGTTTGATGAACCTTGATAAAGTGCTTGCTTGGTGTAAAGAGACGAACTTGGTGCTAAACTGGGAAAAGTGTCATTTCATGGTACGTGAAGGTATAGCTTTGGGGCACAAGGTGTCAAAAGATGGTCTACAGGTGGATAAAGCAAAGGTGGAGACGATTGAGAAATTACCCACACCGACATCCGTCAAAGGCATTCGCAGTTTCTTGGGTCATGCAGGTTTTTATCGTCGTTTCATTAAAGATTTTTCGAAAATTTCTTCTCCTTTGTGCAGGCTTCTAGAGAAAGATGTCACTTTCAAGTTTGATAATGCATGTCTGAAAGCATTTGAGGAGCTAAAGGGATGATTGGTGACTGCACCAATTATCATTGGCCCTGATTGGGCACAACCATTTGAGTTGATGTGCGATGCAAGTGACATAGCAATCGGAGCGGTTTTGGGGCAAAGGAGGGATAAAATTTTTCACTCCATTTATTATGCGAGCAAAACTATGAATCCAGCTCAGATGAATTATACAGTTACTGAAAAGGAGTTGCTTGCAGTGGTGTAGGTGTTTGACAAGTTCAGATCCTATCTAGTGGGAACCAAAGTCATCGTCTACACAGATCATTCAGCTATCAAATACTTGTTTGAAAAGAAAGATGCCAAGCCGAGGCTAATTCGTTGGGTCCTCCTCTTGCAAGAATTTGACTTAGAGATCCGAGATCGTAAAGGGACAGAAAATCAAATGGCTGATCATTTGTCCAAATTAGAAAGTCGGAACCATGTAGCCGAAGGAGGGTCAATCAAAGAAACATTTCCTGATGAGCAATTATTAGCAGTCACCTCTGGTGAAGCCCCATGGTATGCAGATTATGTGAATTTTATTGCAAGTGGGGTGTCGCCACTAGAATTGACACCTGACAATAGAAGAAGATTCTTACATGATGTAAGGCTCTACATGTGGGATGAGCCATTCTTATATAAGCAATGCGCAGATCAGTTGGTGAGAAGGTGTGTTCCTGAGGAAGAGATGAATGCTATACTGCATGACTGCCATGCTTCGCCATATGGAGGTCATCACGGCGGGGATAGAACCGCCCAAAAAGTGCTACAATCAGGTTTCTATTGGCCAAAATTGTTTAAGGATGCACATGCCTTTGTTAAAAATTGTGATAGATGCCAAAGAACCGGAACTATCACGAGGAAGCACGAGATGCCCTTGCAAAATATTCTGGCAGTAGAGCTTTTTGATGTTTGGAGGATTGATTTCATGGGACCATTACCATGTTCTAATAGGCACAGGTACATCTTGGTGGCAGTCGACTATGTTTCTAAGTGGGTGGAGGCCATTGCTCTTCCTACTAATGACGCAAAGGTAATGGTAAGCTTTGTAAAGAAGCACATCTTCACATGTTTTGGGACTCCAAGAGTGTTGATAAGCGACGGGGGAACTCACTTTTGTAACAAATTGCTGAATAATATTCTTGCAAAATATGGAGTTAAGCACAAGGTTTCCACTGCCTATCATCCCCAAACGAGTGGTCAAGTAGAAGTTTCCAACAGAGAAGTAAAGTAGATTTTGGAAAAAACGGTAAGTAGGAATAGAAAGGACTAGGCCGGGAAGCTGGATAACGCATTATGGGCGTATCGCACTGCATACAAGACCCCCATAGGTACTTCTCCGTATAGGTTGGTTTATGGGAAGGCATGCCATTTGCCCATCGAGCTTGAACACAAAGCATATTGGGCGATTAAAAAGCTAAATATGGAGATGGACTTGGCCGGTGAGAAGAGATTGCTACAACTCAACGAGCTTGATGAGTTTCAATTGCATGCGTATGAAAATGCCAAATTGTATAAAGAAAAGACCAAAAGGTGGCATGATAAGCACATCCAACATCGTGAGTTTGAGCCAGGTTAAGAAGTTCTCTTGTTTAATTCAAGGCTCATCGTGGTTAGTGTGAAACCTCATGGTGTGGTAGAATTGCGTGATACGGGTTCCAATGCGACATTCTTGGTAAATGGACAAAGAGTAAAACACTATTGGGGTAGTGACATTGCACGTCACAAGACCTCGATGGATTTAGTAGAGGCATGAAGAACGTGTTGCGTCGTGCCGCGACGTTTAAATCAGGCGCTTTTTGGGAGGCCACCCAAGTTAGTTAGTTCATTATTTTGTAGGAATTAGATCTTGTATGTATATAAAAAAAAAAAACTTGGTCTAGATATGGAAAGCAGAGGGGATGCATCGCATCCCCCTCAGCATGAAAACATTGATGGACTAATTGCTCAAGGCAGTGAAGTCTGTCTATCGCGTCCGTATCGCATCCAACCAATTTTTGGGGAAAGCAGAGGGGATGCGTCGCGTCCAAGCTCGCACGCACAGGTAAGTGCTATATTTGAACACATCTTAGGCCAAAAACAAAATTCAAACATAAGAGCAAACACGACACCCTAACATAAAAAGCCCGTCTTCCTCGTTCTTTCTTTAATCCCAATTGCGACGCATCCAAACGCGACAGGTACGCATCATCTTCTTCGTTCTTTCTTTTTCTTCTCTCCTAATTCTCCTCTCTTCCCTCTCTCAATGGTAGCAACAAGTTAAGTTTTGCCAATTTCAAATATCACACATGTGATTAAGAGAGGAACTGAAAAAGCCTGAGGTTTAGGGCTATCGTTCTTGTTAGTTGTAATGGTTGCGAGATGATAAACTATAATTCCCTTCATCTCGTTAATTTTGGGAGGGTAGTCGCATTACCCAACTGATAGAATGAACTAGGCACAACTGTTGCATATCACATGTTCGACGAATTGACCGTGAGGTAAATTTAAGCGCCGGTGAAGTCTGAGTAACCGAGCAACATTGGTATATGCTTGTGTATAAGTGTGAGGTTGTTTGTGTTGATTGTGTACAGCAATGTTTTGAGCCTATGATATATTGTCTAAATGAATTGAACATCCGGCACATGCTAGACATCTTGAATTATAAAGTGTTACTCGATTTACATTGTGTGAGCGCTATGCGTAATGATATGTCGTGAGAATAAGTGTGGGGTCGAGTGAGGTGCTATGTGCAATTGAACATGGTTAGTGAGCGTCGCTCGGATAAACCTCATATTGGGCATAATGATATCTATATAGCCATGAGCTATAGTTTCATGAAGTATTGAATGGCATGACTCTGCAAATAATTGGAAGTGCAAGCTGTTGCAACTGTTTTAGAGCTGAACTTCACTGTTTTATACGCTAATTGTTGATTTCTTTGCATTGCAGGTAATTAGGTTCGTAAAATGGTAGCAACGAGTAAACCATTCAAGCAACAAGACAAAGATAATAACAAGTAACCACCCAAAAAGCCTGCCGGAAAGGCAGCAGGTGCCCCAAATCCACAGAAAAAAAAAAGGAAGCGGATGGAGAAGGAAAAGGAACTGCAGCCTAGGCAGTTAAGTGATGATTCAGAGCAAGAAGAAGAGGAACCATTAGTCAGGAGGACAGTGAAAAAGGGTATTACAAAAACATCATTAAATCCACCAAGCAAAGGGATAGAGATAAGAGAGCCTGTGACATACCAGAGAAAAGCCTCCAAAAAGAGTGATCCGACTGATAAGGGAAAGGAGAAGATTACTGCAGAATCTGAGTCCGAATCCGATTCGGATAATGACCTTCTACATGTCGACATGAGTGATGAAGATGAGGGTGAACCCATAGACCGAGTTGCTTGGGAGAAGAACTTTGTTAATGAGAAGGCATTCCGAGCCTATAATAAGATACTGGGTTCAAAGAAGTACATTCCAGAAAAGCCGATCAACATTAGAACACTTAAGAAAAAGTACCCAAAGTTTCTAAAATCAATTCGCGAGGTGCAACAATGGGGACCCATCTTGAAGGGTCACGGCAAAGCCAACCTCACTATTGTTAGAGAGCTTTACGCCAATTGGCGTCACGCCAGGGGCAACATTGTGAGAGTACGAGGGGTAGATATTAATGTGTCAGCTGAAGCTCTGAATAATTACTTAGGGGTGCCACACACACTAACAGATGGGTTTGACTCCATATGCAAAACACCAGATTATGCACACATTAAGTCTGTCCTATGCCCCACCAGGAAGGATGCAGATTGGAAGCATGGGAGTATGGAGTACCATTCTATAGCCAAGGAATTCATGAGTGCGTTAGCACGTGTGGCTCTAAATTTCATATGCAACCGCCTGATGCCATGCCAACACAAAACTGATGTCCCTCGTCACCGCGCACTAGTATTGTATGCTTTATTGGAGGGGATACCGCTCAACTTAGGAGCCATCATGCATGATCAAATGCAGCGCACCAGGATGAATTACAAGTGGAGGTTGTTCTTTGCAAATACCCTATCGGCTTTCTTGACAGAGATGGGAGTACTATGGGACAAGGAGAATGACGACATTGAGGCTAAAGCTCCAGGACCATACGATGTCACTCATGTTCTAGAGCCGAACAAGGGAAGGTCTTCTAAGCTCACCATTCAACAGTTATTTGAGCAGATGCAAGCAGATATACAAGAGAACAGGGCTGAGTTGATAGCGACTCGTGTCAAGTTGAGTGCCACCAGGGATGAGTTGAGTCAGACTCGTGCAGATCTAAGCCGAGTCCAGACTGAGCAGGCCAGGATGATGAGGGAGATATCATTACTCCTCAGAGCTCTGGTTCAACATGCAGATATAGACATCTCACAGCTGATTGCATCGTCCACTGCCGGACCATCCACTCATGTTCCTCGTATAGTCCCTGAGGCTCCACACACCAGGCCTACTGAGGTCGCTGGACCACCTGCTACAGTATCAGCTCCAGTTGGTGATGATAGGATAATGACAGCTCTCCCTATGCGTGAGGATGATGTTGTACGGCCGGAGGGGGTCCTAATGAATGCCATGGATGCAGATGCTCTTCCACAGACTGTGGATGAGCCTTCTACCTTGACTTGAGGGAGTTTCTTCTCACCCTACTTTACCTTATTTGTGTGCATTGGGGACAACGCACAGTTCTAAGTGTGGGGTGGGGGTTATTCATATTTTTTGTATGGATGAATGTACTAAACTATTACAATTTGACTGTTGGGGGCTGTAACATTCACTGGATTAATGGCATGTAATAGCAGTAAATTCATCTATATGGAGTAACTCTCAGTTGATTTTTGAAAGTATTAAGTTGATTTAAAAAAAAAAATTTAGAGTAGTAGCCGTAATTATATATATATATATATATATATATATATATATATATAAAATTTCTTTTAGAATAGATTAGAGTTAGAAAATAAATGGAGGATGAAATATGAGATTCATAGGGGCTCTTGACTTGTTTGATAGTAGCATATTCAGGCTTTGGCATGTGTAGTGCCTTTCCTATGTTTTGAAATTGATCATGAAGCCTTCATATATTGGACAGCATGTTTGTGACACCTATGGCTCATTTACATGACTTATGTTCACTTTGCGCTTAATGCTCAATATCTCGTGGCTCCGTGAATACTTGCATTGTTTGAGAGTCGGAATGTGACCGTCCTTAGCAAGTCATGTGCCATGTGTGGTGAGGTTTTTGTGTAGTCCATGTATTGTACTTGTGTCTAGAACTTGCTCGGTATGTGAGTTGAAGCGAAATTTGAGGTGATGCTCGGTTTGAAAAATGATTTTAGGTTTTCTTTGATCTTTTTGAGCTTATTGCTTATCACAAATAAAATTTATCCCTAGTTAACTATTTTGATCCTAATGACTTTTATTTGGTACCCACATTACAAGCCTATACACTTTTTATTCTTAATTGACATTGTTTTTATCCTTTTACCTCTTAAAGCACTTTAATTGTTAGATGAGCGCTAAAAGAAGTAAAAAAAGGGACTAAGTTGGGGTGACTTTTGAGTGAAACCAATGAAAGGAAGAAAGATGCACTTGTTTTGTAAAATATTACACCCCTAGCGGAAATTGAAAAAGAAAAAAAAAAGAAGAGAAAAATCTGGAAAAAAAAAAGAAAGAAAGAAAAATATAGATGAATAAATTGTTGTCTTGTTCTTGCTAGTGGGTATGAATTAAAGTAGTGCTTAAAGAAAGAGGAAATATTGTTGGGGGTGATATTATTTGTGAAATTGAAGTGGTGTTGAAGAATTTGCGCTTAAAGTAATTTTGGGATGTATTAAAGTGCTTAGGAGGGTGAGTCACTATTCCTTAAATATATCCCACCTGTCCCTTAGCCCACAGTACAACCATGAAAAAGTCCTAATTGATTTTAGATCGAGTGAGCTTACATTAGTAGAGATTTACATTAAGGGCAAGCCTATGGTACCAATTTCATGCATGTGACTTCTTTGTGAGAGTGAGCGATTTTCTTTGATATATGTGAGTCATTAAAATATATTTGATCAAGAGATTCGAATGTGTAGATTGAACTCGCTCTCTTGTTCTTGTTGTGAGGGCACATGGTTTCACGAGGGATAGGTAACGTTATTAGATTTTTCTATGATGTTGGGTGTTTAAGCCATGAGTGCATAGTGACTTGAGTCGGTTTTTGAGGTTAGGGTTATTGTGAGCATGTTGTCTTTGTTCGAATATGTTTAAAGAAGGGCATAAGTAAAGGGAAGTGTATGTGATGCATAGTCTATATCCTAATTGTTGCAAATAACCATGGTCATAGGTGCAGTGTACTTTGAATGATAAGAGATTAATTTTGTTTCGTCTACTATAGGATGGTTTGTTCGAGGACGAACAAAGGTTTAAGTGTGAGGTAGTGATGTTTGGCATATTTCGATATGTTATTTGATCTTTAAAAATGCCCAACATGGTCTAATTATTGGTTTTATGACTAATTGAGTTGTGTGTAGTGAATTAGGGTATTTGGAGTGCAAAAATATGAAGAAAAGGTGCTCTAGGTAGAGGAAGAGAGATTGGATGCGTCGCATCCAATCTAGAAAAAGATCAGATTTTGCGCACCCTTAGCAGTGAAGTCAGCCCATAGCATCCGCACCTGGGCAAAGCTGAGATGGAGGAACTAGGGGTGGATGCGTCACATCCACCCTCGCATGCAAAACTGAAAAATAGAGGACAAGGTGGATGCGTCGCATCCACCCTCGCAGGCAAAATTGAAATGGAGGACGAGGTGGATGCGTCGCATCCACCTTAGCATCAATCCCTGAAGCCGATTTGGACTAGGAATAGGAGAGCTTTGGCCCACGACTTTTGTACGCAATATATAAGCTAAAAACGCCTCCTTTAGGTTATCTAACATATTGGAGAAGAGGAAAAAGGCACAACAAAGTTCTAAAACCACAGAATTCGTCTTGAGTTCCTATTCTCTCTTTCTTTTATTGATTCTTATGCACTCTTGTAAATTTTTGATGATTGCCTGAATATGAGTGGCTAAGAACCCTATTGTTCTAGGGTCATGGGTATACATGAATGATGGTCTAATGCCTTTAATGTCAGACATTGTCCACCCAATTGCTCGCTTGTGCTCACGTAGCACCCTTAATAGCTTTTCTTCCTGCAATTTAGACAAGTGAGAAGAAACAATAACAGGTAAAGTGTCACAACTACCCAAATAGGCATATTGAAGGTGAGGGGGTAGGGGTTTAAGCTCCAATTTTGGAGCTTCTTCAATTGACGGCTTTGGAGGGGGGCCACTTGGCCTATTCAGGGGCTCAAACGGGTGCATTCCTTGCATGTAAGCATATGATGCATCTAGGATATGCATCATTTTTTTAACCTCATCATCAATCATCAAGCTATCAAACAACATGATTGCTTTTTCTAGAGAGTCCTCTAGATATACACTCGTGTCGAGACGTTGCGCATCCACCTCCACAACAGATATCATAGAGAGCTCCTCATAGTGGCGGGGAAGTTGGATTGCTTTGTAGACATTGAAGACTGATTCCTCGTTGTCCACCCTCATAATCATTTTCCCTTCTCTCACTTTAATTATTGCATCACCAGTAGCCAAGAGAGGTCGTCCCAATATGATTGGAACTTGTTCATCAGCCTCGAAATCTAGAATAATGAAGTCAGCTGGGAAGATAAATTTCCCAATTTACAGCAGCACATCTTCAATCACTCCTTCGGGGTAGGCTATGGACCTATCAGCTAATTGCAACATCACAGTGGTTGGTCTCGGAGCTCCCAGACCCAATTTCTTAAACAAGGACAAAGGCATCAGATTTATGCTTGCACCCAAATCACAAAGAGCACGACCCACATCAATATTACCGATTCGCACTGGAATGGTGAAGCTGCCAGGATCCTTAAGCTTTTGGGGAAGCTTGTTTTGGACCCTTGATGTGCACTCCTCAGTAAGTGCAACCGTCTCGAACTCAGTCAATTTCCTCTTGTGATCTACTATATCTTTTATGTACTTAGCATACTTTGGAATTTCACGAAGTACATCCACTAATGGAATATTTAATTGAACCTGACTCAACATAGAGAGAAATTTGTTGAACATGCGATCATCATTCTTTTTCTGCAATCTCTAGGGGAAAGGTGGTGGTGGCCTTGTAGCCTCCATTCGCTCTGAACTTGCATCATTTTCCTTTGACTCGTGTATTGCCTTAGGTGTCAGCTCCCCCTCAGGTATAGGTTTTTCCTTTCTCTTCTTTGGCACTTCCTCTAGTTCCCTTCCGTTTCTAAGTGTAACTGCATTAACTTGAGGGTTTTTCTCTGTATCACTGGGAAGAGAACCTGTAGGTCTAGTATTTTGATTTGCTGCTAACTGCCCCATTTGCCTCTCAAGATTTCTGAAATCGGTCCTGAGCTATTGATTGTCTAGCAACAACTTTTTCAGCAAGTCATTCGTACTCTCTTCTATTTGTTGGGGTGGCTTCTAAGGCTGATTAAAATTTCCTTGAGGCCTATATTGATTCTGATTCTGTTGATTTCTGCCCCACGAGATGTTAGGATGATTCCTCCAATTTGGATTGTAAGTGTTCCCATATTGTGCATGTTGATTCATAGGGCCTCTATTTTGTTGCCCCACATAGTATATAGATTCAGGATTCGTGGGGCACATGTCACTCATATGACTGTCACCACATATTTCGCAACAAATAGACATCTGTTGTACATGTTGCATTTGTTGTGTTGTCATTCGGTTCATCTGATTTGCCAGCTTTGCAATATCTGCTCTCATGGCTGAGAAGTCATCAAGCTCAATCAACCCGGCTGACTTCTGTTTAATTGCTCTTCTTGCATCCCCATCTCCTTGCCAATTATGGTCATTGGCAGTGAAGTTATTTAGTAAGAGTTGTATTTCACTATACGGCCTCGCCATGCAACTACCCCCACAAGCTGAGTCAAGATTCATCTTTGATGCTTCATCTAACCCATCAACAAAAGTGTGACCCAATACCTCATAAGTCTGACAATGATGCGGGCAGTCTCTGAGTAGCTTCTTGTATCTTTCCCAAGCTTGACGAAGTGTCTCGCCATCCCGTTGTTGGAACCCAAGAATTTGGCTTTTCAGCGATTTTGTCTTCTTAGTAGGGAAAAACTTAATTAGAAATTTCCTTGCTAAATCATCCCAAGTGTGGATTGAGTTTGCGGGCTCCTTTTGCAACCATTCCTTAGCTTCCCCCAACAGTGAAAAGGGAAATAGTGTCAGCCTGACATAGTCCTTGGAAACGTTCGGATAATTGTAAGTGTCCGTAATTTCCAAGAAGTTCTGAATGTGCCTCTACGGGTCCTCATAAGATAGACCCACATATTGTCCTGTGGACTGAATCAGCTGTACCATGTACTGTTTGAGTTCAAAATGCCCAGTGATATTAGGCTTCACAATAGCCTGAGTCATATTCGCATGATTGGGCCTTGCGGCTTCAATCACCGGACGCTCTTCATTACCTGCCATCTCTATTGGCTGTGGTTGAACTACGATGTCCA
The DNA here is from genome assembly GCF_000390325.3 of Nicotiana tomentosiformis. Lineage (NCBI taxonomy): Eukaryota > Viridiplantae > Streptophyta > Magnoliopsida > Solanales > Solanaceae > Nicotiana > Nicotiana tomentosiformis. The sequence goes on from NC_090818.1 coordinate 20,762,373, forward strand.
ACTCTTTTTCTATTCTCGTTCTAGCTTCGACTTCTTTTCTCACTCTATGAAGTGTTCGTTCAATTTCTGGATCAAAAGGAAGTAGGTTGTTTGCACTGCTACTCCTCCGCATTCAAGAGAAGAGCCTGTGAATACAAATAAGGCAAACTGAAAACTAAAACTTGAACAAATAAGTAATAACAGCTTAACTCAGTCAAGTAGCTAAATTTTAGGTCCCCGGCAACGACGCCAAAAACTTGTTGGGACCAAACACACTCACGCAAGTATACGTGGTCGTCAAGTAATAGAGTAGTGAATAGAGTATCGTTTCCACGAGGACTTATGATTAACTTTTGACTAATTCAAACTCAAATAGCTTATCAATTCAATTGATTCCTTATAAAATAGATAATTGTCTAATTTACTACCTAAAGACTATCAAGTAATGGAATACCAGAAATCAACACAACACTTAAATAGTTTTAAATAACAATCAATGGGAGATTATATTCTAGGGTCACGGGTTATTTAACAATCATGTTGCATTCTTAGCTTAAAATAACTAATTGATTTATCTGGATTGTTGGTTCACAGGGTTGATATTACTCATAAGAGTCTGTCGAGCCCTTACTAGCCTATTCAAGCTAACTTAATACCTATATGTCTATGGAATTAAACTTAACAAGAACGCATGTACAATTCCTGTATTGCAACCAAGCAAGGCAATTAGGTATATGTCTATCCCAATTGCGAATCCTTTCCCCTATGCCCGGGTTTAAGAACTTGCTCTATTTAATTCTATATGCAATCTAGAGTTTCCACTTTCGAGTTCAACTCTAGATTCGTAGATAGTATTTCACTATTAGCTACTCAGCAAAATAATTGAAAACAGAATTAAATAAATAACCCAATATGATAAAATCAACTTCGTCAATTTACACTTCAAACATCAACATTCATGTATACCCATGACCCTAGAACAATAGGGTTCTTAGCCACTCATATTCAGGAAATCATCAAAAATTCACAAGAGTACATAAGAATCAATAAAAGAAAGAGAGAATAGGAACTCAAGACGAATTCTGTGGTTTTAGAACTTTGTTGTGCCTTTTTCCTCTTCTCCAATATGTTAGATAACCTAAAGGAGGCGTTTTTAGCTTATATATTGCGTACAAAAGTCGTGGGCCAAAGCTCTCATATTCCTAGTCCAAATCGGCTTCAGGGATTGATGCTAAGGTGGATGCGATGCATCCACCTCGTCCTCCATTTCAGTTTTGCCTGCGAGGGTGGATGCGACGCATCCACCTTGTCCTCTATTTCTCAGTTTTGCATACGAGGGTGGATGCGACGCATCCACCCCTAGTTCCTCCATCTCAGCTTTGCCCAGGTACGGATGCTATGGCGGATGCTATGGGCTGACTTCACTGCAAAGGATGCGCGAAATCTGATCTTTTTCTAGATTGGATGTGACGCATCCAATCTCTCTTCCTCTACCTAGAGCACCTTTTCTTCATATTTTTGCACTCCAAACACCCTAATTCACCACACACAACTCAATTAGTCATAAAACCAATAATTAGACCATGTTGGACATTTTTAAAGATCAAATAACATCAAGAAGCGGTTAAAACATGGGTAAAGTAACATCAACATATATCGAAATATGACAAACATCAACGCTTCTGGACCTGGGTATGGATTCTCAAGAAGTAACATGTATCCAACTGCTAAAACAATGTCATTGCAGAGCTTTGCAATTCTTCTACAAAAGAAATGATTTGTCGATTAATTATTTCTCCCACTCAAAAATCAATCACCATGAAACTGTAAATAACAGGCAGCTTACGAATTAATATATGCCATTTTGAGATTTCAAAGTAAGGTCCTACAGAAATTATTGTAATGTTGTCAGTTACATTATCAATGGTAGCAGCCATAGATTTTTCGATGTGAACAAGATACTGAGACAGGATCGGGAAATTGGGTTAAATTTGTATGAATCTGTTCTTATAAGAATCTGCTAGATTTTGTATGAATTAGTTGGATTTTATTTAAGAGGGAATGTGAGATTTCAGAAAGGAAAGATGCCAGTGGAGCTTATTTTCCATAGATATGAGAGGTAAGAGATGGTGAAAAGATGTAGGGAAGAAGAAAGAACCTTGTCAGCCTAATGTAAAGGCTAATGTTATTTCACGCTCTCAAATGCGGTAGGAAACACGCGTTATGCCATGTCATTCATGGGTGTTCAATAGATCCAGTTTTAACTTTCTTTAGGTGCCTAACAGGAACAACTGCGAGTTAAAGTGCCAAAACAAAAAATCGTGACAACTTTAAGGAGCCACTTATGTATTTGGCCAATAAAAAATATATAACTACAACATAATACAACTTAAATATAATTTACATACAACTATAATACATCTTTATTACAATTTCGTAAGTATATTATACGTCATGTCTTCTTCTTCTTCTTCTTCTTCTTCTTCTTCTTCTTCTTCTTCTTCTTTCAATCTGAAATTCGGCCAAAATCAAGTCTAATCTTCACCAAATACCTTCAAAATTGAGATGTAACACTACTAGAAATTCGGCCAAAACCGACCGTGACCAACCGATCAACTTCGGTCGGTCAAAATTCCGACCGAAAAACCAACCGAAGTCGGTCGATTTTTTAAAATATTTTATTTTTTAATTTTGTTTTTACGAAACCGACTGACTTCGGTCGGTTTTTTTTTTTTAGCCCAAAAATATGAAAAACTATTTTAGCATTCCGCAAAATTTATTTTTTAAGAAACCGACCGAAATCGGTCAATTTTTCTTATAAAATAAATTAAAATTAATATTCAAAAAACCGACCGAAATCGGTCGGTTATTTCTGTAAGACATTTTAAAAAATGACCGATTTCAGTCGGTAATTTTATATTCTTAATAAAATCAACCAAAATCGGTCGGTTATTTTCGCACGAAAATACAATTAAAGAGTACAAATAAATTAAAAGAAAGCCATAAATCAAAATGTAACAATAGTCTAGTGGTAGAGTTATATCATGTGATAGTACAGACCCTGGTTCGAGTCCCAAAGAGTGCATTTTTTAATTGCATAATTAAAAATACTGACCGAATTCGGTCAAAAAAATACCGACCTTCGGCAGATTTTTCTTTTAGGATCGTTTGTGAAAATTAATTTACCAACCGAAATCGGTCGAAAATTGTGACCGACTTCGGTCGCTGTTTTTTACCGACCAACTAAATTACTAAAGTCAGAGTTGGCCTACGCGAACGCGAGAGGACAGTCGCGTTCGCGAAGAAGTAAATCTGGGCAGACAGTATTAATTTCAAAAACGAAGGTTTGAACCCATTTTTCATATTTTGAGCTAGAGAATACAGAATTGGGCGATTCTTGAAGGAATTTTTGTGGAGTTGATTGTGGTAAGTGATTCCTACTTGATTTTGGTTAAATCCCATGATTTCATCTTTAATTTTGTCATCTACTTTGTGATTTGGGGTGAGAAATTGGGAAAAAAGAGGAAGAACTCTTGAGTTAGAATTTTGAGGTTATGGATGAGATTTTGTTATCAGAATTGAGTAATTTTGGTATGGTTAGGCTCGTGAGTAACGGGATTTCGGGTTTTGTGACTTTTATCGGATTTCGAGGCGTGGGCCGGGGCCCGGTTCAGCCGATTTTGGCTTTTTGGCTTATAATTTTGTATTTTTCTTGTGGAATTAATTTTTTTAGCTTATATTAATTAAATCGTACTGCTTGTGTCTAGATTCGGGGCATTTGGAGATTGATTCGAGGGGCAAAGGCATTGAAAAATAAGATTTTGCGCGATTTGAGGTAAGTAACAGTTTTAAATCTGGTCCTAAAGGTATGAAACCTCAAATTTTGGTATGATGTGACTATTTTGAAGGTGACGCATATGTTAAGTGATGGACGTGTGGGTGTGCACCATGGGGGATTGTGACTTGGTCCGTCCCGCGAGACTGTAAAGTCGAATAGCCTATGGTTAATTACATGTTATCTCTGTGTTATAGAAATTTGACTGCAATCATATTAGAAATCATACTTAGGCTATATGATAGTATGGTTGGGACTCGTAGAGGTCGCATACCTATGAATTATTTGCTAATTATTATCTTGTACTCAGTCATAGTTTTACTTGTACATCATATCTCAGTCTCTTCTTGATTCCTGTTGATACACTATGTTATTTTGTTTGGGCTGATCTTTATGATTTCTGAGGGCCATGAGACCAGAGAGGTACATGACTGAGTGAGGCCGAGGGCCTAGTTGTGAGGTATATATATCGTAGCACGTGAGTTGTCCGTGCGAATCATGATATTTATACTTAGCACGTGAGTTATCCGTGCGGATTCTAATATGATATTGTAGCACGTGAGTTATCCGTGCGGTTCTTGATATGATACGATAGCACGTGAGTTGTCCATGCAGCACGTGAGTTGTCCGTGTAACACGTGAGTTGTACGTATGGATTATAGCGCTTGGGCTGTAGGAGCCCCTCCGGAGTCTGCACACCCTCAGTGAGCGTATGTACCTATTGAGTGTGACTACTTAGGGCTGAGAGCCGAGTGATTGAGCTGTTGTGACGAGTTGAGTGTTTGTTGCCCTAAGAGGCTGTACTTATTTTTCATTTGTTGATACACTTAGTTGCTATCTGTCATTGTTGTGGAATTTCTGAAAGATTCTATATCCGGATTACCTGCACTATAACTTTATAAACTGATTTGACTTGAACTGTCGGATTTGAAAGCATGTCTATTCTTTGCTGGAATTACTGAAAATTAAAGGTATTTGTATAGCTCATCACTACCTTCTCAGTTCCTTATTTATTTCCGTTAATTGCTGAGTTAGTTGTACTCATACTACACCCTACACTTCATGTGCAAATCCAGGTGTGTTTGATCACTTAGGTCGTTGAGTTCGTGCGCGATCGAGTACCAGAGACTATGAGGTAGCTGCCGGCGTCCGCAGATCTTGCCTCTCCTTCTATGTTTTTTTTTCTTTCAATCTGTATTGATACTTAGAAACTGTTTGTATTAGACTGGATATCGAGATGCTCATGACTCAGTGGCACCCCAATATCGGGCTATTTTTTTCGCAGTCAAAAATATAAAGTGGCAAAGTTACGAATGAAATGCTGACACGTGGCATTTCAATTCCAAAAGTTATAAAAATGGAATTTTAGCCACAAAAAAAAAGAAAGAGAAAATCTATCTTAACACCTCCCCATATCCGCCCCAACCTACTGATTCCCTCGTCTCCGGCCAACCCAACCAACTCATACCATCGTCTCCGGCCGCTCTACCTCTCCCTCAACGCTTCTGGCCCTGGGTATAGATTCTCAAGAAGTAACATGTATCCAACTGCTAATTGCAGAGCTTTGCAATTCTTCTACAAAAGAAATGATTTGTCGATTAATTATTTCTCCCACTCAAAAATCAATCACCATGAAACTGTAAATAACAGGCAGCTTACGTATTAATATATGCCATTTTGAGATTTCAAAGTAAGGTCCTACAGAAATTATTGTAATGTTGTCAGTTACATTATCAATGGTAGCAGCCATAGATTTTTCGACGTGAACAAGATACTGAGACAGGATCGAGAAATTGGGTTAAATTTGTATGAATCTGTTTTTATAAGAATCTGCTAGATTTTGTATGAATTAGTTGGATTTTATTTAAGAGGGAATGTGAGATTTTAGAAAGGAAAGATGCCAGTGGAGCTTATTTTCCATAGATATGAGAGGTAAGAGACGGTGAAAAGATGTAGGGAAGAAGAAAGAGCCTTGTCAGCCTAATGTAAAGGCTAGTGTTATTTCACGCTCTCAAATGCGGTAGGAAACACGCGTTGTGCCATGTCATTCATGGGTGTTCAATAGATCCAGTTTTAACTTATTTTAGGTGCTTAACAGGAACAACTGTGAGTTAAAGTGCCAAAATAAAAAAATTGTGACAACTTTAAGGGGCCACTTATGTATTTGGCCAATAAACAAATATATAACTACAATATAATATAACTTAAATACAATTTAGATACAACTTTATTATAATTTCGTAAGTATATAATACGTCATGTCGTCTTCTTCTTCTTCTTCTTCTTCTTCTTCTTCTTCTTCTTCTTTCAATCTAAAATTCGGCCAAAATTAATTCTAATCTTTCACCAAACACCCTCAAAATTGAGATGTAACACTACTAAAAATTCAGCCAAAATCGACCACGACTAACCGATCGACTTCGGTCGGTCAAAAATCTGACCAAAAAACCAACCGAAGTCTGTCGATTTTTTAAAATATTTTATTTTTTAATTTTTTTTTTTACGAAACCGACCAACTTCGATCAAATTTTTTTTTGATGCAAAAATACGGAAAACTATTTTAGCATCCCGCAAAATTTATTTTTTAAGAAACCGACCCAAATCGGTCGGTTTTTCATATAAAATAAATTAATATTAATATTCAAAAAACCGACCGAAATCGGTCGGTTATTTCAGTAAGTCATTTTAAAAAATCGACCGACTTCGGTCGGTAATTTTATATTTTTAATAAAATCGACCAAAATTGGTCGGTTATTTTCGTGCAAAAATGCAATTAAAGAGTACAAATAAATTAAAAGAAAGTCATAAACCAAAATATAACAATAGTCTAGTGGTAGAGTAGTATCTTTCGATAGTACAGACCCTGGTCCGAGTCCCAAATAGTGTATTTTTTAATTGCATAATTAAAAATACCGACCGAATTCGGTCGGAAAAATACCGACCGTCAGCAGATTTTTCTTTCAGGATCGTTTGTGAAAATTAATTTACCGACAGAAATCGATCAAAAATTGTGACCGACTTCGGTCGCTGTTTTTTTACCGACCAACTAAATTACTAAAGTCGGTCGGAAATCGGTCGTTTTTTCCAGTTTTTCGATCGATTTCGGTCGGTATTTCTGGACGGTTTTAGGCAATTTTGTAGTAGTGTAAACTCCAAAGAATATTCTCAATTGTTACAACAATACCCAATCGAAACAAATAATAGTTTTGGAAAGCTCAAATTCGAATTCAAAGCTTCGAAACTTATTAGAGAGGGTAATAAAGTTTCATATGTAGTATAAGAAGGTAAAAATCCCTTATTACTTTTAGTCTGCGCCAGAAACTATTTACATCTGGTAGCGAAAAAATATATAAAAAGTGTAGAATTTTTATATATAACATACATAATGTATATATATATATATACAAAAAATATATAAATTTTATATATTTTTTGGGCTATTATTTTATAGCGGTTATGCAATGTCATTTTTTCACCCCAAAAATTAGCTTAAGAGGTGAGGATTGCCCAAAATTATATAAAAAGATCAAGGACCTCAAATTCCATCGATGTGGGACGAGTCAACATTATCTGAAGGAAAAAAATAGAACATGTCACGCGAAGATTGTTAGAATGTCAAAATGTTCCCCGTACTAACTTCATTTTGAAGCGTGTCATCACCAATTGAAAGTCCGAACACTGGAGGCATCTTCTGACCTATTTCTCTAAAAAAAAATAAAAGCAGGCAATTCAGGGAAACAAATTTGGTTAAAGAATGAAATAGTTGCTTCCATATTGGAACAACTTCTTATTGTTTTAAATCAGGATGAAAGATGAGAAATTCTAGAGCAGCTTATATTATATCCCGTGGGTTTGAAGAAGATACTAAACTTTAAATATTTCTTAAACTTCGACTATGATTTTAATAGCCATCCTGCAAGCGGCTATTTGTATATTGCACGATCGTCATTGATAAAGATAGTTAACAAAAATTCAGTTCAATTAACAAGAATCTAGACTTCGACAAAATAAATACAAAAGTACTTAAGTGCGGAATTTTAATCTTTGATAATCTTCATTGATAAATGGTGTGCTTGGTATGATATTTTCTAGAAAACTAAGTACTTCTTCCCTCCTAATTTATGTGGCGGAATTCGAATTTCGAGAATCAAATGAGTTTTTCTTTCAACGTGATCTTTTCATATGTCTTTTAAATTTTGAATTATTAATTTTTATGATTTATAATGCTTTTTATATAATTTTTAAACATATAAATTTTATCTTAAAAAAGCTTAAAGATTTTGTCTGAATTCAACCAGGGGCGGCCCAAGGGTCAAGCCACTAAAGCAAAGGTTTTAGGCCCCCTAATTTTTCTTTTGTTTTTCTACTCGTATTTGTATTGAGAACCCGACTAATCTAGATTTGTACCACGTAAGACATAGTAAAAGAGAGAACACATTTTAACAGAAATTTTTTTAACCAAAGGACTCGAACCCAATATATTTAATTAAGGTAAGTTGGATCAAATACATCTCACAACAATCTTTAAAGGCAGAGTCTAAATATATTGGGTATGTTAAAATAAAAAATAAAATATTTTATAAAAATTCAAGATAACTTTTAATTTAGTAGTGATGTAACCGTTTGAGCAAAAAATGCAGAAACAGAATCACTCCCCCTAAACCCTTGTCGCGACTATAAAATTTTTTATTATTTAAATTTTACGAGTGATATCATTAGTGAGGTATCTATATGAATTTGGTTCTATTATCTAAGATCAACAATATCTTAGGAGAGACTAAATTATTTATAAAAGAAACTATTAACAACTGATGTTAGGCCAAAATTTTATACTTTTAGCACATTACTCGCCCTATATTTTATTGATTTAAGTAAGTTATTGTGCGACAATTGCGCTAAATTATGTTGTTCTATATGTAGGAATATCGGAATGAATCATCGATGTTATGATAATTTTTTTTTCCTTCTGAAAGGCCCCAAATTAAAATTTGACTTTAGGCCACCAATCTTCTTGGGCCGCCCCTGAATTCAACATCAAAATTTAAAAGTTTAACTCTTGAGATCCGAGTTCTTCTACATAAATTGGGACATAGAATGATTTTCTTGCTTATTTTTTTTATGTTTGATTAGTAAACAGAAAACATTATCCTAAAAATATTTATATATATAATCTAGCAAATACTATGTGGGACGGGATAGGTCGGGATATCAGGGATAAGTCGAGGGGCTAGGGGTGGAAGGGTGAATTGGAGGTGGGGTGTGAGTGAGAGTGGGAGAGTTGAAAGAGAGTTTCACAAATTATTTTTCTTACTCCTCATAGGGAAGTCATTTTTCTTAAAATGAATTCTTAAGGAAAATATTTTTCCTACTCTTGTTTAGGAAGTCATTTTCCTGAACATGAATTATAAGCTCCCATTTGGACATAGATTTTGGCTTTATTTTTTTAAAAAAAAAATATTGAAAACATTGTTCGTTTATGAAATATGATCATGTTTTGAAGAAAAAAATTTCAAAAAATTTGAAGTTCCTAAAAACTGATTTAGGGCAACTTTTGGATGAAATTTTTCTTCCACTCATAAAACTTCAACTTTTCTTCAAATAAAATGTGCGAGCACCTAATTTTTTACTATATTTGATTTTTCCATCACTTTTTAGTATGTAAATACTTGCTAAGTTTAATCTTAATATTTTAGCCTTTATTTTAATTTTTATTAGGTTTAATTGATAAAATTGAAACCACAAAAATATTTTATATTTTAGAGTAGTAGTTTTTAATTTTGCAAAAGAAAGAAAATTTTAAAATAAATATGTATATTCTTATACTAGAAGTAGTTAGTTAATATTTTATCTTACTATTTCAATTTAGTAGGAATAATAATCTTTTTCACTTAACTAAAAAAAAAAAGAGGGAAGATTCCATATGGTTTCCATTTCACAAATTTTGCCCTTAGGGCATCTCCAACCTTTATCCCCATTTTGATCCCCAAAATGGGAAAAAACTATTCCCCCATTCCCCCCCCCCCCAAAAAAAAATATTCTTTTTTATATTCTTCTCTTTCTTCTATATTATATTATTATCTTTCATTTCAATTTTTATTTTTTAAATTCCATTGAACAAATTTCATCTTTTATTTTCATTAATTTGTAATTTCCATTAAAACAATTCCATAAAATTTTAAATAATATAATTTGTAAGCAATTATTATAGATTAATTAATAATTCAAATAAAAGTGAAATCATTGTGATATAATTTGAGATGATTATATATTTTTTGTACAATTATAACTTATAATAAAATTAACTTACAATTTTACATAAAAATAATAAATGCACAAAAATTAATTTATCAAAATTATACGCCAAAGTTAAGATATAAAATTAATATTATAAAAATATTACATAAACATAATTAAGTATATATAAAAAGATGTAACGATCCGACTTGTCGTTTTAAGAATTTATTCCTCGTTCAGTGACTTAAGGTCTCGAGCAGTTTCGCAATATGTATTATGACCCGCGGGTGTGGTCGAGTTTGATTTTCAGAAGATTCGGAATTTAATTAAAGGAACAACTCTTATTTAGAAGCTTAAATGGAAAGAGTTGACCGGAGAGTTGACTTTTGAGCAAACGACCTTTGGAATTGAATTTTGATGATGTCAACAGTTTCGTATGATGATTTCGGACTTAGGCGTATGTTCGGATTCGGATTTGAAAGTCCGTAGGACAATTCGACGTATTTTGGCGAAAGTTAGAAAATAGAAGATTTTGGAAAGTCCGACCGAAGGGTGAAATTTTGATAACGAGGTCGGATTTCGATTCCGAAAATGAGGATAGCTCCACGTCATCAATTATGACTTGAGTGCAAAATTTGAAGTCAATCCGGATTGATTTGATATGTTTCGGCGCAAAATATAGAAGTTGGAGGATTTGAAAACTTATAATTCGATTTGATGCGCGATTCGTAATTTTGACATTGTTTAATATGGTTTGAAGCCTCGGCTAAGTTCGTATTGTACTTTGGACATGTTGTTATAATTGGTTGAGGTCCCGGGGGCCTCGGGTGAATTTCGGAAGGGTAATGGAGCAATTCGAACTTGGAAGAAGCTGCTGCAAAATGGCAAAGCTGTTGGATTCGCACCTGCGGAATTTTGGGCGCAGGTGCGACCACGCAGCGGCGAGGGAGCCATCGCAGAAGCGAAGATGGAAGGGCATGGCAGTGGTCGCAGGTGCAAAGAAAATCCCGCACCTGCGGAACCGCAGAAGCGGGACCTATTTGCGCAGATGCGCATGTTGCATCGCACCTGCGAATGCGCAGGAGCGGAAAGGATTCCGCAGGTGCGATGTGTTTGTTGGCAGTGGACGTCGCAAAAGCGACATCGCAGGTGCGATAAAATGGTCCGCAAGTGCGCAAACTGGGCAGAATGTTAAGGACCAAAAAATGGTCATTTCGCCATTTTGTTTTGGGATTTTTGGAGCTCGGATTTGGGCGATTCTGGAGGGATTTTTCACAAGCTTGGTTGGGATAAGTATTCTATATCCTAAAGTGATTATATTTCATGAATCTGCGATTATATGTATCGTTTAATTTGGATTTAAATGGAAGAAATTAAGATTTTTACAAAATCTTCCAAAAACGGAAATCTAAGATTTGGAGGTCGAGTTATTATTGGAATTCGATAAAATTGGTATGGTTGAACTCATATCGGAATGGATATTTGGATTTCGTGAATATTATGTCGAGTTCCGAGAAGCGAGTCCCGTATTGACTTTGTTGACTTTTTGGAATAAAGTTTTAAGTTAACGTATTGTTATTTGGAATTGTTTCCAATGAATTTTAACGAAATTATACAATTATTTTGGATAGATTTGAGCTGTCCGGAAGTCAACTCAAGCAAGAAGGCGATTTTGGAAATATTGGCATAACTTCAAAAAGGTAAGTATCTTGCCTAACCTTGAGTGGGGAAAATTACCCCTTAGGCATTGAATCTTATGTGTAAATTATGTAATTGAAAGCCATGCACGCGAGGTGATGAGTACGTACTTGGTTTATATGTGCAAATTGCAATGATTACAATTCTTAGGTGCCCTTATGTATTAAGTCGAAAATTATTGGCACCTATTAAATCCTCTATTTGTCATGCCTAGAACCTTGTTTGTTGAAATTATTTTTATATGATGATTTGGTGTGATTGCCACCTTGAATTTATGTAAAATATATTTTGTTAAGATTTTGTGCACATTATGGTCGAGCCATGGGCTCCTTATTGTGAAAAAATGATGTATTATTGATTTCTGTGGCAAGTTGAAATATTTTAGAACTTGATGAGCCATTTGTGATATGTGAGCACTTGATGTATAGTTGTTGAAATCATATTTACTTTGGGACTACGGAACGATATTTCGGGAGTTTTTCCTGCCCTGCATATTTACTTTGGGACTATGGAACGGTATTCCAGGAGATCCCCCTGCCCTGCATATTTACTTTGGGACTACGAAACGGCATATTTACTTTGGGACTACGGAACGGTATTCTGGGAGATCCTCCTGCCCTGCATATTTACTTTGGGACTACGAAACGGTATTCTGGGAGATCCTCTTGCCCTACATATTTACTTTGGGACTACGGAACGGTATTTCGGAAGATCCTCTATGTCTTGCATATTTACTTCTGGGACTACGAGGCGATACTTCGGGAGTGTTCTTTTGTTGATATTTTTTTATGGATGCACTTGCCTTTGATTATTTTATTTTTCCGTGATATGTAAATTTTTATGTTCTTCCGTGATGTATTATTTGATTTTATTATTTATTTTGTATTCCTTGATGTATCGTGTTGGTTTTGGCTCTTTGTACAAGAATCTACAGATTTGTGTTTATGATTTTTACTGATTTTAGAGAATTGAGTTGTTTCGAATAAAATAAATTGCTATTATATTTTTAATTTAATAAATTTTGCATCCAAATTAGTAATCATCAGATGCTTCATTTTAATTGAAATGTCATTTTCTCTACCCAAATAATTTCTAAAATAAATTCATCCCTTTGTTGATTTCTTACTTGATTTAAAGATTTTAACCTTATTTTAGTGAAAATAAATTGATCATGCGGATCTTATATACATTGATATTTTGACACGTGAGTTTTCCGTGTGATGGTGATAGAAATATGGGCACGAGGTGCCGTAGAAAAATATGAAAGTGGACTGAGACCCGTAATTTTTATGATTGTGAAATGAGGTGTCACATGGTGACTTTTACTTGAAAATATATTTATTAGAAAGTATTATATTCTGAAGATTTTTATTTGAAAAACATATAGGCGAAAGAGTTTATATTTGGAGGACTTAATTAATTGGTTATACTTGTGTTCCTTATTCGTCTGAGCAATAATTATGATGTTCTTGTTGCATTGTTGTTATACCACTGGTTGATTTTATTGTTATCATTGCTAGCTATTTTCCAGTATTATTTTATATACTATATTGCACAGGCTATTAGACTAGTGAGTGTCTTGATTGTACCTCGTCTCTACTCCACTGAGGTTAGTCTTGATACTTACTAGGTACTGACCGTGGTGTACTCATACTACACTTCTGCATATTTTTGTGCAGAGCCAAGTATTGGAGGTATCGGACCCGGACAGAGTTAGAGTGTAATCGCAAGGATTCAAGGTAGAGCTGTTTGGTCGTCGCAGTCCCTTGGAGTCTGTTCATTTCATTGTACTGTTAATTTTAATCAAACAGTATTGTATATTTGGTCCTCGTGATCATTCCATGTATTTAGCTAGAGTTCGTGACTCAGTACTACCCAGTCTGGGAGGGGGGGGAGTTGTATGTTCTTATTCGTTCCGCTGATAGTTTTGGTTGCTTATTTCAAAAAAAATATTATTGAAATCGGCTTACCTAGTATTAGAGACTAGGTGCCATCACGACGTGTATGGCGGGATTTTGGGTCGTGACAAGAGATAAATTAAAAGAGTTAAATAATAAAATATGCATAAATAGTAATGGGGGAGATGAATAATATACCCCATATTTGGAGGAACACTATTCATCCCCCATTTGGGGGCAAAAATGGAGGAGGGTTGGGGCTTCATTATGGCAAAAAATTGCCCTTATTATGGGGAAAAGGGGAGGGTCGGAGATGGCCTAAGGGCATCTCCAACCTTTACCCCCATTTTGGTCCCCAAAATGGAGATTTTCTCATTTTGGGGACAACTTACTCCAACCATTCCCCCATTTTTCTCCCAAAAGAGAATATTCTTTTTTATATACTTCTCTCTCTTCTATATTATATTATTATCTTTCATTTTAATTTTATTTTTTAATTTCCATTAAAAAAATTCCATCTTTTATTTTCATTAATTTGTAATTTCCATTAAAACAATTCCATAAAATTTTAAATAATATAATTTTTAAGCAATTATTATAGATTAACTAATAATTCAAATAAAAGTAAAATCATTGCGATACAAGATTAATTTAATACATATTACATAACGATAAAATTCATTCGAAATACTACATAAATATTCAACTTCAACATCTAGTATTCTCCCATGAATGATCTATTAATGCATTACGGAGTGCAAAATGAGCATCTTTGTCCTTAATTCTTCTATGTCGAGCTAAACATTCTTTAAATCGTTGATTTTCATCTACTGCCATTTCTACTATTGGAGGTGGACCTTCCAAATCATCTTGAATTGGTGCATTAAGATCACGCTCATTCTCGATTATCATATTGTGCAGTATAATACATGTAGTCATTATATCATGTAGCAACATCAAATATTTTATATTTGCAACTTTCATTTTTTGTGATGGTTATATCTTTTTCATACAATTATAACTCATAATAAAATTAACTATCAATTTTACATAAAAAAAAATAGATGCACGATAATTAATTTTTCAAAATTATACGTCAAAGTTAAGATGAAAAATTAATTAGGTAAATATATTATATAAACATAATTAAGCATATATAAAAAGATAAATTAAAAGATTAAATAATAAAAATAATAATATTTTAATAGGAAATAGTAAATGGGGAGATGAATAGTGTGTCCCCAAATTTGGGGAGACACTATTCACTCCCCATTTTGGGGACAAAAATGGGGAGGGTTGGAGTGAAATTTTTCCATTTTTATCTACAAAAATGGGGAAATCCTCATTTTGGGGACAAGGTTGGAGTTGCTCTTACTATTGGATTTCACGTGATCACAGTGCACACACCTGCACTTTGATTGACTTTATTATTTATTTTATCACTAACTCATTTAGGTATAATATACACATATTACTCTTTTGTCCTTTAGCCATCTCAGCTACAGATGCACACACTCACACCGCAAATTAATTCTTCAATGACAGCTAGCAAAAGTGGCCTTCCAAGAAACTTCCCTAATTCTTATCCCAATTCCAAATACAACAGCACACACACATGCCTATATATCTACACAGAGAAAAACAACAGAGGGACCCCCCAAGATTTAGCTCCTTCATTCCCTAAATCTCTCTCTCTCATTAAGACGGCGATAGCAGAAGCTCTTCATTGGAGAAGCCCGCCGCGTCGACTTCGCCGGAGATGTTGATGACGATGAGAACTTTCAGATTTGGCTGGGCGAGCTAACGTCGGCAACGCCACTTTCGAACTCCATTAAAACCAGCAGCCACCAAGCTCTTAAACCTTCCTCCTCCAAAAACTAACCCAAAACCACCCGTAAAGTACCAATATTTTCAGCCGGAGTTTGAAGCAGAGTTCGAGAGGTCCTTTCGAGTTCATGGCGAGGTTTCCGGCGCAATCTGACGATGTCATTTGTGTTCAATCTTATCGGCATATCTTCTCGTCTTCTTTGTAAGCCAACTGGTTCCATTTATTTCAAATACTTTCTTTAGCAAGCTCTGCTAGATCTGTTAAAGGCTCAATTTGCTTAACAAAGTAGATACCTGTTCTTATGAATGCTTGAATTTTTTTTTTTGATAAAGCATGTTTGAATGTGTTATTCAAGATAATTTGGTGGATCGGGAAAATTGATTTTAGAAGAAATTTTTTATTTTTGTTGGAAGATCGAGATTCCAAGAAAGCTTTTATTAGGATAACTTCCTATCTGAAATAGTCGAAAACTTTTTTTTTTTTTTTTTTTGCGGATAATGGGATGATATTGTATATAGTAGAAATCTACCTAGTCCATTGTGATCCTGCTAGTTCTTAGGTGAAATACTAGCTACTTATAGTATATTATTGTATTGTTCACTCCAAATATTAAATAACCCAGGGAATCTTTATTTCATTAGATGTTGTGAGAGAAGTAGTCAATATGGAGAAAAGTGGGATCCAGGTCATAGTTCCGGGTAGAAGTACTCTTCGCCCAGGCTTGTTTTTCGTAGCTTAACTCAGGTAAAACTATTTCGCTAGGGGGATCCAACTCATATTTCTGGGTAGAAGTACTTTTCGCTCAGGCTTGCTTTTCGTAGCTTAACCCAGGTAAAACATTTTCATCTAGGGGGATCCAGCTTATATTTACGGGTAGAAGTACTCTTCGCCCAGGTTTGCTTTTTGTAGCTTAATCCGGGTAGAAGTAGTCTTTGTCCAGGCTTGCTTTTCATTAGTTTAACCCAGGTAGAACCTTTTCTCCAAGGGTATTCAACATTTCTTTTCCAGTAATACAGGACGTCAACCCCTGGTTACATTTCCTTTTCAATAACACAGGGTACCAACCCCCGGTTACATTTCCTTTTCATTAATACAGGACGCCAACCCCTGGTTACATTTTTTTCCAATAATATAGGGCGCCAACCCCTAGTTACATTTTCTTTCCAGTAATGTAGGGCGCCAACCCCTGGTTATATTTCTTTTTTAGTAATACAGGGAGCCAATCCCTTGTTACATTTCCTTTTCAGTAATACAGGGCGCAAACCCCTGGTTACATTTCCTTTCCAGTAATACATGGCGCCAACCCCTGGTTACATTTCCTTTCCAGTAATACAGGGCGCCAATCCCTAGTTACATTTCTTTTTCATTAATACAGGGCGTCAACCCCTGGTTACATTTCTTTTTCAGTACGCCAACCCCTGGTTACATTTCCTTTTCGGTAATGCAGGGCGCCAACCCCTGGTTACATTTTCCTTTTCAGTAATATAGGGCCAACCCCTGGTTACATTTCTTTTTCAGTAATACATGGCACCAACTCATGGTTACAATTCCCTTTTCAGTAATACAAGGCGACATCCCCTGATTATATTTCTTTTTCAGTAATACAAGGCGCCAACCCCTGGTTATATTTCTTTTTTAGTAATACAAGGCGCCATCCCCTGATTACATTTCCTTACCAGTATAGGGTACACCAATCCCTAGCTGTATTCTCCAATATAGGGTACGCCACTCCCTAGTTGATTTGATTTTAAATGCAGGATACACCACTCCCTGATATCATTGCCAATATAGGGTATCTCATTCCCTGGTCATATTTTCCTAACATAAGGTACACCAATCCTTAGTTGTGACATTCTTTTGGGACAATTAAAAAATAAAATTATGACCTTTTTAGGGTATACCATTCCTGTTTTTTTATTGCTTTCAATAAAGAAGTAGTTTAGAATTTTGTTACAATAACTCACGAAATTTTTCTAGTAAAAACTAGGGCAGAAAATTTTGTTCGTTTGTTTGTTTTGGTGTCTGAGCATGTTTTTACCTCGAGGCATATGGTTCGAGATGACTAAAAGAAGATTTCTCAATCTAGAATAAAGAAAAGAAAAGTAAAAGAAGTGAATCCAAATGCAGAAGCAAATAGAAAGGATATGGATTCCTCAAGACATGACTGAAGTTACGAACTTTACATTTCCCGTTTTGATCAGAAGAAGCTGTAGAAGAATGAACTAGCACCTGCAGCTAGCAAGCATCAAGGTTCAGATCAAAAGTCTGCATGAAGAACCATTCAAGACTCAAGATCAAGATTCAGAAGACTTATAGATAGGAATCTTGTAACTTATAGCTGATAGGCTTGTTTAGTTCCTTTAGATTTGATGTAATAACAGGGCCACGGATCGGAGCCTCGACGAAACCTCGCTCGACTCTCGAACTCATCACTCCATCATTCTTCTTGAACTACACGCGACCTGATTCCCTTATAACCCGGGATATGTAGGTTGTCCAAAACCAGGACTCGGTTGTACCTTTTTCTTTTATTTTCTTCCTCTTTTAAATAACGATATGGTCAAAAATTAGTCACACGGCTCACTTTGTCTTTGCCTGAAAACTCTTCATGTTTCCAAACAAAGAGGGGCAGCTGTGAGCACCTAATTTTTTATTATATTTATATTTTTTATCACTTTTTA
The DNA here is from genome assembly GCF_000390325.3 of Nicotiana tomentosiformis. Classification (NCBI taxonomy): domain Eukaryota; kingdom Viridiplantae; phylum Streptophyta; class Magnoliopsida; order Solanales; family Solanaceae; genus Nicotiana; species Nicotiana tomentosiformis. The sequence continues at coordinate 20,780,526 of NC_090818.1, forward strand.
GTATATAAATACTTGCTAAGTTTAATCTTAATATTTTAGTCTTTATTTTACTTTATATTAGGTTTAATTGATAAAATTGAAACCACAAAAATATTTTATATTCTTAGAGTAGTAGTTTTTAATTTTGCAAAAGAAAGAAAATTTTAAAAAAAATATGTATATTCTTATACTAGAAGTAGTTAGTTAATATTTTATCTTACTATTTCAATTTAGTAGGAATAATAATCTTTTTCACTTAACTAACAAAAAAAAGGAAAGATTCCATATTGTTTGTGCCCTTACCATTGGATTTCACGTGATCACAGTGCACAAACCTGCACTTTGATTGACTTTATTATTTATTTTATCACTAACTCCTTTAGGTATAATGTACACATATCACTCTTTTGTCCTTTAGCCATCTCAGCTACAGATGCACACACTCACATCGTAAATTAATTCTTCAATGACAGCTAGCAAAGGTGGCCTTCCAAGAAACTTCCCTAATTCTTATCCATATTCCAAATACAACTGCACACACACACATGCTTATATATCTACACAGAAAAAAATGGAGGGACCCCCCAAGATTTAGCTCCTTCATTCCCTAAATCTCTCTCTCTCATTAAGACGGCGATAGCAGAAGCTCTTCATTGGAGAAGCCCGCCGCGTCGACTTCGCCGGAGATATTGATGACGATGAGAACTTTCAGATTTGGCTGGGCGAGCTAACGTCGGCGACGCCACTTTCGAACTCCATTAAAACCAGCAGCCACCAAGCTCTTAAACCTTCCTCCTCCAAAAATCAACCCAAAACCACTCGTAAAGTACCAATATTTTCAGCCGGAGTTTGAAGCAGAGTTCGAGAGGTCCTTTCGAGTTCATGGCGAGGTTTCCGGCGCAATCTGACGATGTCATTTGTGTTCAATCTTATCGGCATATCTTCTCGTCTTCTTTGTAAGCCAACTGGTTCCATTTATTTCAAATACTTTCTTTAGCAAGCTCTGCTAGATCTGTTAAAGGCTCAATTTGCTTAAGAAAGTAGATACTTGTTCTTATGAATGCTTGAATTCTTTTTTTTTTTTTGATAAAGCATGTTTGAATGTGTTATTCAAGATAATTTGGTGGATTAGGATAATTGATTTGAGAAGAAATTTTTTATTTTTGTTGGAAGATCGAGATTCCAAGAAAGCCTTTATTAGGATAACTTCCTATCTGAAATAGCCGGAAACTTTTTTTTTTGTTTTTTGCGGATAATGGGATGATATTGTATATAGTAGAAATCTACCTAGTCCATTGTGATCCTGCTAGTTCTTAGGTGGAATGCTAGCTACTCATAGTATATTATTGTATTGTTCACTCCAAATATTAAATAACCCAGGGAATCTTTATTTCATCAGATGTTGTGAGAGAAGTAGTCAATATGGAGAAAATTCTTGAGAGATTCAGCAGAAGAGACTCTGAAGGTTGCATGTGAAATTATCTTAGGATAAGAAATCTTACATAATTATAATAATCAAATCTTACACCCTTCCACAATAATTTTCATAAATCATGGCTTTCACAATAATCTCAAACTAGTTTTAGGGAAAATAATTCATGAACATCGTAGCTTGCTTTAAGCGCAATTAATAACAAATCATCGTGATTATGTATACGTTCGCGTGACATGATTACGATTTTTAAAATAAATCAAAGTACGCGTTCGCGCGATTTTGAGCAAATAATCTTGATAATAATAAAGTGTTATTAATTGTGTACACGTACGCGTGACATGATTTTTGACACACCAAACAAAATGAGTACACGTACGAGTGACTTATTTCAAGATAATTTTTATAAATCCAATCAAGCAATAAAAGCGGACATAGTTAAAACATGAGAACCAATAAAACACATGTTATCCAAAATTAATTCAAGTCAAGTTGTAGTCAATAAAGCGACCGTGCTAGAACCAGGAACTAGGGGAATGCCTTACACCTTCTCCCCGGTCAACAGAATTTCTTACCCATACTTTATTTTCGCAGACCAATAATAATGGAGTCAAACCTTCCTTTGACTAGGGATTCAAATAAAATGTGACTTGGAACACCCAAAAATCAATTTCAAGTGCCGACTCTGTAAATAAAATAATCCCTACTCAAATTTGTCACTTTGATTGAAAAAACTCTTTAACCCACGGTCCGTATATCTTTTTAAGGATAGAAAAGGGGTGTGACAAAATGCATATCCAAACACAATTTCAAAAACTCTTTTTTAACGTTTCAATCAAATTCATGTCCAAACGCTAACTAAATATTTTCCAAAAAATAAAAGCCAACATCTCCGTAAACACCCAAAGATATTTACAATTTCATCTTGCAGGAGAACTGTTTTTACCTCAAACTGACACAAAATAGATTAGTCTTCCATCAATTGCATAAATTATGCTTCTGACAATAGACCTAAGAACAGGACCGAATCATCAGCCCAGAATCAAAAGTGTTGTCACACTGCTGATGCAACTGTGCATATATCATACTCCAAATTTTCAGTCCATGGCCCGTATGGGGCTGTATTTTCAGACCACGAGAATGTATATATATATATATATATATATATAGGATCTAGAACTGTTGTATATAAAGATTTGGTAAAATACATAAAGATCCTATTAAACTTGTCCAAAAAACAGGTTTGAACACTTAAACTAAACGGGTGTTCTTTTATCTCCTAAACACATCTGAAGTGAATTATTTTCCTCCTTAACAACTGATGTGGCAAAAAAATAGAAAGAAAACAAATTAAAAGTGCATACATAATAGAAAATAAAAATAAAAAGTGCCCCCCCCCCCCCCCCCATCCTTTCTCCTTCTTCCTCACCACTCGTCCATTTCTTCTTCATAGATAGTGCAGTAAACTATTGAAACTTTAATCCAACTCGAAACCACTCAAATCCTTCACCAAATTGCCCCAAATTTCAGATACAGACTCCATAAATTGCACCCAACAAAATTCAGCAACACCCAAAGTTAAAAATCTTTAAACGAAAGTCTCTCTCTCGTTATGTCTCTCTACCTGGGTTTCAAAATCGATCTCAATCCCACTCCAAAAAACTCAATAATTCAATGTGGTAAATGTTCGATTTATATATTTCGTGCTTAATTTTCGATCTATTCCTCTATTTATTCATTTGAATTTTTGAATTGGAGGCGCAAATAAAAGCAGTTTTGAACGTAGAGAAGAAGAAGTTGGAGATGTCGCCGGAACTAGGAAAATGACAACAAATATTCTTTACTTTGCTTCAAAACTTGCGCTTGGAATACCCAAAATGTCATTAAAATTATTTATTTGTCAGTTTATTTAAGCAATTTTTTTTTTGTTTGTAAAAATAGAAGTAAGAAAAATGAAAAAGAAAAGAGTACAAATTACAATTTACAAAAGATAGAAAATTTCTGACGTGGCGCTGACATGGTGCCTGACCTAACGCGCTGACATGGTGCCTGACCTAGCGCGCGTGAAAAATACTTCATATTGTGAGACTGGTATTCGTGTTTCAGGTGGTGAAATAATTCATTCCAAATATGTGTAGGGGGTAAAAGAACATCCGTTTAATTTAACTGTTCAAACCTGTTTTTTGGACAAATTTAATATGGTCTTTTATGTATTTTGCATAAAGATTTCCGTAAGAATATATGCTATCTAACCTTTTCCAAAAACTTTTTCAAAGAAAATGTAGGTGGAAATGCAAACATGAGGTGACAAGATATGCTTTAAGGTAAAACAGGAATATGCTTATTATAGTCACTCGACCAACAAGGGGCCTACTTATTCCTAGTTCAAGCATATTATCCCAAACTTAACATTTAAGTTCCAAACTACAAATTAAAGATGAAACTTGACATTGTTATTGTAAAGACTTGTTTCATTTGTCTTTTCTCTTTCTAGATTTTCCTTCTCCCGCAAGCACTGAAGCCATCCGAAGTGTAGGATTTATCATTTCTCTCTTGAAGAATTTAAGCTATATACACTACATCGTATCGAATTTTTATGGTTCACTATAATTTAATTAACATGTTACTTATTCTCTTTTAAGTTATTAATAATATGTTATCTATATTATTGCATGAACTCAAAACTCCTGAATAATCATAGTTTCTACCGCCCTGACTAAACATGGAATACTTTGACTAGTTCACAATTCCTAGAACAATCACTATGGATTCTTGAATCACTTGGCTTAGACATTATAAGAAGACTTGACCTTGTTCTCCTATTTATGTTTTCTATTTACCTCTAGCTCGTTGGAGGCCGAAGAACTGGGATGGTCATAGCTCCCACTTAAAAAGTTAACGAAGCAGTACGTAGTAATTGTAATAATTTGACAACTGAGACCTTCCAACTTTGGAATAGATATAAAAAACTTGTTTAAGTGTTCTAAATAATCATTTCAGCCCCTACACCTTTTGTGACCTAGACCATAATGGAGTAGTAACATATCTCATAACTAGTTTTTTTTTTTTTTTTTAACGAATAAAAGATACAAATGATTGAAATGTCAATGAATCATGGAAGAAAGGTCATTTTGCCACTCAAAATATCGGAACGATAAATGGTTCAAAATAAATCATGGCACTTAAAATACCACGTATTGTACCCAAGAAAAAAGTCTATCGAAAATTTAATTGTGGTACGGTCTCTAAGTAGGCGTTTAGACATAAAAATTGTATTTTTTTTTTAAAAAAAAGTAATATTTGAAGTTAAGTTGAAAAATGGTATATTTGAAATTTGAAATTATGTTTGGATATGCATTTCATTTGAAAAAATATTACAGTTTTGTGAGTGGAAAAAAAAAACTTTTGAAAATTTTGAAATTTTGATTTTTGAAAAACTCATTTTCAAAAAATTTTGAAAAGCTTGCAAAATTTAATGGACAAACATATTTTGTTAAAAAAAATTGAAAAAAAGGAAATTTTTTTTATGGACAAACGGTCCTAAATTTCTCTAAAAAAAAATGGTGATGTCACAACGGCATTAATTGCATTACTATTAGGGGTGTCATAATAATTGCACATACTTTTTTTTTTTGGAATTATTGATGTTATTTTGAAAAATATTTTTTTTAAAAGTATTTTTGTGAAAGCAGTTTGTGTTTGGCTAATTAATTAAAAAATACTTCTGAGCAGAAATTAGTATTTGATCAAGTTTTTAAAAGTGCTTTTAAATGTATTTTTCTCAAAAGTACTTTTCAAACAAAATGATATTGGGGAAAATATTTTTTTTTGTTTCTCCAAAATTACTTTTACTCTACTCACACTTTTTTTCTTTTTCGAAAAGCTTGATTTGCACATGGTAGTATGGGTTAAATTGGCTAAAAAAATACCCTTAATATAATGTAATATTATACGATTTGGATGAAATTTTTTATTTTGTGCCTCACACAACTGACACTAGTTGTGTGAGGCTTCTTTTTTGTGTCACAACTTTGCGATCCCGGAATTTTGTGGACCCAAATATGTAAGATATAAATCCACAAATGTGCGAGACAAAAAGAATGAAGTGAAAATCGCAATTACTGGATCCCGGAAAACCCAGCACATTTTAGTGTCATAATTTTGTGATCCCAAAATTTTGTGGACCCAAATATGTAAGATATAGATCTACAAATGTGCGAGACAAAAAGAATGCGTAAGGCACACCATAAAATCACTCCATTTTCCTCGCGATTTTCCCGAAATTAAAAGCCTCCAGTAATTGCATATCAAACAGTAAATAAAGAAACTAATTTGAACGGAATACAAGAGAAAGCTGTAGTTAGTCAAAGGAACTGCCATGGGCAAATTATAATTTCCTGGACAGTTCATTGTTACACACACATTTACATCTTCATCTTGCAAACAGAAACTTCTATTTCTATATACATAGTATAAACTCTCCCAGCGATTGCCTGATTTAAGTTTAAACTTCCACAAACCCACACCTCACTCATCGTAGAGACACTAAATGTACTAACAAAATTAAATAGAAGAGGAGAAATATTTACAGCAAAATGTACTAAGCATATAATATTAGGCCAAATAGTCAGCCGGAAAGAGATAGACTATTTGGGTCCCCAGAAGATAAGATGCATAATTTTTTCAGTCTTTTCCGCCTCCCTAACTCTGCGCTTCTGATCATCCATGAATGCTTTCTTCCCTGAATCTCCGCTGCCGGAAAACCATCTCAGCCGGCCTCGGTTGCCGGATTCCGATGAGGAACTCGCCAGAGAAGGCTTAATTCCTGCCACAATCTTGTTTTTCATGTAGCACATTGTTCTCTCTTTATGAGTGTAGCCCTTGTACCTGTCTAATTTCCTTTTTCTGGGAAATTCTTTTAGGAGAGGGAACTAATTACTGATCTAAAACAACGCAAGATTAAAGATTGAAAAGGTCTTTTGAATCCTACTTAATTTGTATGCGCTTGTAAGTTGTTACACTTGGTTTAGTTTGGTTGCTAAAACTAAGTGGAAATGCACATGTTTTTTCTGGCTTATAAAGGCATGGAAGGCTTCAACACGTGTGGTTTTTTGTGTTTTCTTAAAAACACTTTATTATGAAGAAACCAGTGGTTTTGGTCCGCAGATTTGTTTAACCATTTTTTCTCCAAGAATATATGCCCGTGGAATTTTGAAAATTTGGAATTGTCATGTGGTAGTCATTGTTTATTTCAAATGCCTTAAAATTCTTTTATTCATGGAAAGTAGCAACAAGATTTTTCCAATAATGTACTTTAACAGATTTGTTTAATGTTTTATGGCTTTAGTATTACTAATAATAATGAATAAGACGGTTGCCTAACAATTGTTGAATTGAAAAAGTAAATCACAGTTAGGTAAATTTTAACTAAGATGTTTCAATTAAAATATTGACATTTTAGTAAATGATAAAACGAATCTCTTGAACCATCCAGGTTCGAAGCTCCTAAACTTACTGAGAGCTACTTTCCAAAATCCATTAGAAAACCAGCTGCGGTCCAAAATCTTGTTTTCTTCTTAAAAATAATGTATATCAGTTGGTCCATAAAATGTTTTTCCTTTTTTTTATTTTTTTTTTAAAATGTGTTTGTCCATAAAATTTTACAAGTTTTTAAAAAAATTTGGAAAATTAGTTTTTCAAAAAGAAAAAATCACTTTTTCAAATTTTTTAGAAAAAGTATTTTTTTTTTTCACTCACAAAACTGCAACATTTTTTTAAGTAATACGGTTGTTGAAACATTATAAATTCCAAATACTATTTTTTTAAATTTGACTCCAAATACTTTTTTTTCTTCAAAAATTATAATTTTTTATGTCCAAATGCCTAGTAAATGCATTCCCCTTTTTCTTCACGGACAACAAGTAACTACTCCAAAAAACCACTAGCTGCAATACAGAGAGCACACAGTTAGCTAAAGAGCCATTGGTTTATCACGGTTTCACAATCTTTAGCTACTAAAGTCTCTTTCTCCTATTTACTCAACTTCTTTTCTGTGCCTATATATTCATATTTGGCCCCATATTTTCAAACATCATCTTCAAAACTATCAAATCCTAGCATTAAAAGATCAGAGAACCAAAAGCAAGGTTTCTTGTGCTCTCTGAACCAAAAGCAGAAAAAAAGAGCTTTTAGAAGAAAGAAAACTATCATGAGTTCAAGCAAGAGAGCCTGGATAATAGCAGCCAGTGTTGGAGCAGTGGAAGCTTTAAAAGATCAAGGTTTCTGTAGATGGAATTACCCTTTGAGGTCCTTTGCTCAGCACGCAAAGAATAACATGAGATCTTACTCTCAAGCTAAGAAGCTTTCTACTTCTTCTTCCTCACTGATTGCAAGGAGCGACAAGGCTAAACAATCTGAAGAATCTTTGAGAAAAGTTATGTACTTGAGCTGTTGGGGTCCCAACTGATCTTCTTTCCAGATACCTCATTTCTCATTGTTGCAGGGTATAAAGTACAAAAGATGTACTTCGGCTAAGATTGTAAATAGAGGGGGAAAGTAAATTGAAACCAGTCTTGGGATGACGAGTAAAATTAAGTACTGTTGATATTTTGAGGAAATGTGATGATCTGTCACATCAACTAGTATTTCGCATCACTTCAACATGCTTGCAAATAATACTATTTAAAAGAACGGTGGTCTTGATGTGAAACCAAGAACGAAGAAGATCTTAAAAGAGCAAGTGGAGAGTGGAGACTGAGTGAACAAGTTGCAAAAACGAGTTACTTTTATTACAGCAGTATTTAAAGAAGTACAAATTCTCAAAATGGTGCAAAGATTGCTTAGCCGTGTCCATTGCAGGTCCAACAAGTGTGCAGTTTGCGTCCTTTCCAAGTCTAGAGAGAAAATGGTGTTTCTTATAGAACCTGCCTTATGTTAAAGCACACATCTGATAGATCATAAACAACAATTTCGCCATTCAGGTTCCTCTGTATCAGCCTTACTCTCGGCTAAGCCAGATTGTCTCCCTCTGGATTGCTCATTCTAAAACCCAAATTTCATTTAACTCGGAAACGGATTCAAAAATTAAATTTAATGGCTTCAGCTTTTAAGATTTTTATCATTGAAATTACTGTAATATTAAAATTATGAGTACTAGTCTATAATACTTGTTGAGATTTTAGTAAATTTTTACATACAAATTCAAACTCCGTATCGAAAGTTAAGGTTCAGTTAAACTCGTAGCTGAAAGATTACGTCAAAACGTTTATCTAGTTACTCAATTGTATAATAAGCTACTTCGTTAAGAGGTTTGTAATTAATAACCAATCTAGTAACTCTTCGTTCCTGCTCAGCATGTTTATTAACGTAAAAATTAAGCAGTACAAGACCATTTGGACTTTAATATGTTATACTATTCAATTCTCGACGACGAATTGATTTGATAGTTCAGATATTGTTATTCATGATATTGATACGATTCAAGATCATCGAGAGGTAATATTCATTCATTGAATTTACATGCCAAAGATTTATCATCTCTATGGGATTAAATCCCGAGTTATTGCGAAGTAAAAAACCGATGAGTATGCAGTTATCTTCCCTGGCCTGACAGTAGTCAAGGGAAAATCACTTGAGCTTTTTCGCCTTTGCTCCTTCTTTCCGGAGCGCACTAAAGGAAAACCTTAGATAATTCTTAGTTGCTGTGGAAGTTAGCGTCTTACGGAAAGTAAGTGCTTGCTCCTCCTGCTCTTATAGTTAGATAAGGCACTAAAAGCATACCTAAGGTTCCGTGATTCGATTGTGTCAAAATTATTATTCTACATCATGATTATCACGGGGGGAAATGTTTATCTAGTTGCTGAATTGTATAATAAGCCTACTTCAATGGATGTGGCAATATTTTTAATATGTGGTCAGAAAGATTCTTCCTTAACCATGTTTTTTCTTAAAAAGTTTTTACGCACTATGAATTATTAACTACTATTATGACTTATACTATTATCTTTTTGTAAATTCTAATATGTGCTATTTATTTCTAAAAAATCACTAATCTGTCACACCAATAATTAAGTCTGAATATAGCCAGGTAAAAATGGGGAGCAATATATTAGAAACAAGAACTGTATCTACCACTAGTCATTACGTCAAATTTTCTACAGTGTTTCACGTCATTTTTTAAATAAGTTACCCTACAATAGAAACAATAACTTTAATTACGTGCGATTTTCTACAGTGTTTTTGCATCATGTTGTAAAGTACGTAACTCCAAACATTAACGTGGTTTCATGTTCAAATTCATTTCCCATGGTTTGGGCGCAAGTGGATTTTCTTTAATCCTAGTCAATTCATGTCCCGGAGTCCTAGATTTTCACTTATTTACATATACTTATTCAACTACGCATTAGGCCATGTAAATTTACAATGTAAGGTCATATTGTAAATTCGTCTATATTGTAAATGTCTTTTACAAAAAGTGAATGGCATATACTATTTCGTTGAATTTAATATTAATATTCCGTTTACAAAAAATCAAATATTTAATAATATTTCTGTTAATATTTACTATTAACAAATAAATTTGGTCCAAAATATTATCCGAAGCAGAGGCGAGCGAGCGACGACGGCGACGGCGCGAGGCTTGCCTTCTTCTTAACTCTTTAAGAGCTAGAAGAAGTGCAATTGTATATATACCCATCAGAACCTTTTCTTCTTCCAATATGGGACAATGTCCCTTTGTCAAGGAGGGAAACTCAAATATTTTCAATTTTCCTCAATTTCCCATTCACCCTCTTTAAGCTACATTTAAGCTTAAAAACCCAACAATCCCCCACATGAATGGGGAATGGCTATATCACGGAAATATGCATGAAAAACTGTGTGATTCGCAAGCAAAGATTAATTGCATCTGGATAAGTAGGTTTCCCTTTAAATTTTCCGTAGTGAACTTATGTCGGATATACTCGGTCAATCGGTAGATTTGATATCTTTGAACCGTCGAACATTGGTGTATACCTAGACAATCATAAGTCACACAACCAACCCTTAACCGTCTTTGGCTCTCATTATGGTGTTCGTTTCAGCCATGAACACCGCCTGGTTTAATAAGTGCGTAGAGAATTGGCCTTACAAAATTTCCCTTGAAGCGGCTAACACTTCATACTTACATAGGTGATTCCTAAACGTGTCATCCCATAGATACACTATTTGATATACCCCGTATCAAATTTAGAAATCATTAAAAAGCCTTAATGCTTTATCCTTGGTACTGAACATTGTCTCATCACGAGAATGGACTAAACTTTTAGTTGACAATGTTGAACGGTCATTAATGACTTTGTTTGATCTCCTTGAACCTAGATCTTGGGATCTTCAGTATTCTAGGTAGAGTTACCGCCACAATAGCTTGTTCTCGGCCATAGTCCCATTTCCCTCGATGATTTCTCAACTACCTCTCTAGTTAGGCCTTTTGTAAGTGGATCCGACACATTATCGCTTGACTTTACATAGTAAATCGTGATAATTCCTCTAGAGAGTAATTGCCTAATGGTTTTATATCTTCGTCGTATATGACGAGATTTATCGTTATACATCACACTCTCAGCCCTTCCAATTTTCGCTTGACTATCGCAATGCATGCATATTGGTGCCAATGGTTTGGGCCAAAATGGAATGTCTTCCAAGAAATTTCAGAGCCATTCAGCTTCTTCACCGGCTTTATCTAAGGCTATGAACTCAGCTTCCATTGTAAAGCAGGCAATACAAGTTTGCTTGGACGACTTCCAAGATACCGCTCCTCCACCAATAGTGAATACATATCCACTTGTTGGACTTAGAATCAGTTGAACCGGTGATCCAATTTGCATCACTGTATCCCTCAATCACCGCAGGATATTTAATGTAGTGCAAAGTAAAGTCCTGGGTATGTTCTAAATATCCCAAAACTCGTTTCATTGCCATCCAATGAGATTGACCCAGATTGCTCGTGTATAGACTCAATTTACTTATAGCACAAGCTATATCTGGTCGTGTATAATTCATGATATACATTAAGCATCCCAACATACGAGCATAATCCAATTGTGATATGCTTTGGCCTTTGTTCTTTGCTAATGCAAGATTTACGTCAATTGGAGTCTTTGCAACTTTAAACCCTAAGTGCTTTAATTTTCCAAGTACTGTCTTAATATAATGAGATTGTCACAATGCCATACCTTGAGGAGTCTTATTGATCTTTATCCCCAGAATTAAATCAGCAACTCCCAAATCCTTCATATCAAACTTGCTAGTTAGCATACGCTTAGTCGCATTTATGTTGGCAATGTCATTACCCATTATCAGCATATCATCCACATATAAGCAAACAATGACTATGTGATTTAAAACATTTTTAATGTACACACATTTATCACATTCATTTATCTTAAAACCATATGACAACATTGTTTGGTCAAATTTTGCATGTCATTATTTGGGTGCTTGTTTTAGTCCGCAAAGGGACTTAACAAGTCTATATACCTTCTTTTCTTTACCTGGAACCACAAACCCTTCAGGTTGTTCCATATAGATTTCTTCCTCCAAATCTCCATTTAAGAAGGCCGTCTTAACGTCCATTTGATGAATTTCAAGACCATAAACTGCAGCTAATGCTACTAACATTCGTATGGACGTAATTCTTATAACTGGAGAGTATGTATCAAAATAATCAAGATCTTCTCGCTGTCTATACCTTTTGACTACATGTATTGCCTTATATTTATCAATAGTGCCATCATCTTTCATTTTCCTCTTAAAACTCCATTTAGAACCCAAAGGTTTATTTTCAGGAGGAAGATCAATCAATTCTCATGTATGGTTGTTCAATATGGATTCTATTTCACTATTGACTGCCTCTTTCCAAAACAATGATTCCAAAGAAGACATAGCTTCTTTAAATGTTCGAGGCTCATTTTCCAATAAGAAAGTCACAAAATCTGGTCCAAATGAAGTAGACGTTCTTTGACGTTTACTACGTCTTAGATCCTCCTGATTAAATGTACTTTCTTTTGTTTCTTCTTGAGGTCGATTAGATCCTTCACCAATCGAATCACGTTCCTTTTTATGCGGGTATATATTTTCAAAGAACTTAGCATTATCTGATTCTATAACCGTATTATTATGAATGTCAGAATTTTCTGATTTATGAACTAGAAATCGATATGCTTTACTATTGTTCGCATATCCTATGAAAACACAATCAACGATTTTCAGTCCTATTTTTACTCTTTTGGGTTTTGGAACTTGCACTTTTGCCAAACACCCCACACTTTAAAATAATTCAAGTTGGGCTTCCTTCCTTTCCATTTTTCATATGGAATAGATTGTGTTTTGCTATGGGGTACTCGATTTAGTATCCAGTTAGCCGTAAGAACGGCTTCCCCCCACAAGTTCTGTGGCAAACCAAAACTTATTAACAATGCATTCATCATCTCCTTTAATGAACGATTATTTCTTTCCCCAATCCCATTGGATTAGGGCGTGTAAGGGGTCATTGTTTGATGAATTATTCCATATTCTAAACATATTTCTTCAAAAGGAGATTCATATTCGCCACCCCTAGTACTTCTTATCATTTTAATTTTCTTGTTAAGTTGCGTTTCAATTTCATTTTTGTATTGCCTGAATGCATCTATTGCTTCATCTTTACTATTAAGTAAGTAAACATAGCAATATCGAGTACTGTCATCAATAAAAGTTATGAAATACTTCTTTCCACCGCGAGATGGTATTGACTTCATGTCGCAAATATCTGTGTGAATTAAGTCTAAAGAATTTGAATTCCTTTCAACTGACTTATAAAGATGTTTAACATACTTAGATTCCACACATATTTGACATTTTGATTTGTCACATTCAAACATAGGCAATACTTTCAAATTAATCATTTTCCGCAAGATTTTGTAATTGACATGACCCAAACGTTTATGCCATAATTCATTTGACTCAAGTAAGTAAGAAGAGGCTGAAATTTTATTATTATTCTCAATAACCATTACATTCAGCTTGAAAAGGCCCTCAGTGAGGTAACCTTTTCCTACAAACATTTCATTCTTACTTATTACAGCCTTATCGGATACAAAAACACACTTAAACCCATTCTTAACAAGAAGTCCAGCAGAGACTAAGTTCTTTCTAATATCGGGAACATGAAGGATGTTGTTCAAAGTCACCACCTTACCAGAAGTCATTTTCATAAATATCTTCCCAGATCCTTCAATTTTGGCCCTTGCAGAATTTCCCATAGAAAGTGTCTCTTCGGGTCCAACAAGAGCATATGTAGCAAACGCTTCTCTAACAACACAAACATGGCGAGTGGCTCCAGAATCAATCCACCACTCCTTAGGATTTCCCACCACGTTGCATTCAGAAAGCATAGCACACAAGTCATCGATATCTTCGTGCTTTTCAACCATGTTTGCTTGACCCTTCTTCTTGTCTTTCTTTGGAGCACGACAATCTACAGATCTGTGTCCAGCTTTTCCACAGTTGTAGCAATTTCCGTTGAACTGCTTCTTGCTTGGGTTGCTTTTCGATCCATAAGCCTTCTTCCTCTTTCTATCCTCAACAATATTTGCTCCCATTATTGTTGAGTGTCCACGGCCTTTCTTTTCAGCAGCTTTGTTGTCTTCTTCGATTCTCAACCGAACAATGATATCTTCAAGGGACATCTCCTTGCGTTTGTGTTTCAAGTAGTTTTTGAAGTCCTTTCACAAAGGAGGCAACTTCTCAATCATTGCTATAACTTGGAATGCTTCATTGATGACAAGACCTTGAGTGAAAATTCTGTTAGTAGAAACAACATAATTAATACTTTCAACATTAGTATTAATTTGACTTATACCTTCAGCAAGGAGATCGTGAATAATCACTTGCAATTCCTGGACTTGGGTAATAACAGACTTGTTATCTACCATTTTGTAGTCCAAAAATTTAGCGGCAATGAATTTCTTTAACCCGGCATCTTTCGTTTTGTATTTCCTTTCAAGCGCTATCCACAGTTGTTTTGACGTCTCAGTATTACTATAAATGTTATACAGATCGTCCTCTAGTCCGCTAAGAATGAAATTCTTTCATAGAAAATCAGAATGCTTCCATGACGCAGTCACGAGAAAGCGTTCATTTTCTGGAGTTTCGTCGGGCAGAACATAAACATCTTCCTTAATGAACTTCTACAGACTTAAAGTCGTCAAGTAGAAGAACATTTTTTGCTGCTGCCACTTGAAATCAATCTCGGAAAAAATTTCGGGCTTTTCTGCCGGTTCCAATGCCAGTGTTGTTCATCTTGTCGATGCATTGGCAGTCACTATAGGAACAGTCTGGTTCCCGTTGTCATTCGTCATTTCTGTAAAAGAATGACACAAACAAACGTTAAAATCACGTAGATTTTAATCTCCACTGGAGTAGAAAACCACACAGGTTTTAGTCTTCAGAAACAATGAGTATAACACAAATACAGAAAATATTAATTTCCTTAAGCTTGTTATTATTCTGTATTTGTAAAATAATTCTGGAGAAGATAAAATAACATATAAACAGAATTCTAAAAGAAACAGAATTTAATCCGAGCCCACTGAATTCACAGTGTTTCCTTAAGGAATTTAATCCCCCCTTAGTACCCAAGGTTGTGAATTATTTTCTCCCAGGATATAACGAATTACACACTAGTGTAGCGATACTTTAAACCCCAGTGTTTCAGCGAACACAAAGATCGGTAGCAAATCAAACTTACTGTTGCTTTGTTTGTAGTTAAAACAATGCAGAAGAAAGGAGGAGAAGTCAGAAATTCGTATGGAAAATCTGAGAGAATGGACTGATATTTGTAGCCAATGTTGAGCTCAAACTGAAGAGGTGTAACTCTTCAAAACTTAAGAGGTGCAACTCTTCAAATCCGAAGTGGTGCAAACTGTTTCTTCAAATCTGAAGAGGTGCAAACTGTTTCTTTAAATCCGAAGAGGTGCAAGCTGTTTCATCCATATTGTAAATGTCTTTTACAAAAAGCGAAGGGCATATACTATTCCGTTGGATTTAATATTAATATTCCGTTTACAAAAAACCGAATATTTAATAATATTTCTGTTAATATTTACTATTAATAAATAAATTTGGTCTAAAATATTAATCAATCAAAAGATCATTTGACAAAATCCAAATCCAAATCCAAATCCGAAGCCCAAGCCGTAGCCATAGCCGAAGCCGAGCCGAGCGAGCGACGACGGCGACGGCGCGAGGCTTGCCTTCTTCTTAACTCTTTAAGAGCTAGAAGAAGTGCAATTGTATATATACCCATCAATACCTTTTCCTCTTCCAATATGGGACAATGTCTCTTTGTCAAGGAGGGAAACTCAAATATTTTCAATTTTCCTCCATTTTCCATTCAAACTCTTTTAAGCTACATTTAAGCTTAAAAATCCAATAATCCCCCCCACATGAATGGGGAATGGCTATATCATGGAAATATGCATGAAAAATTGTGTGATTCGTAAGCAAGGATTAATTACATCTGGATAAGTAGGTTTCCTTTTCAACTTTTCGTAGTGAACTTATGTCGGATATACTCGGTCAATCGGTAGATTTGATATCTTTGAACCGTCGAACATTGGTGTATACCTAGACAACCATAAGTCACACAACCAACCCTTAACCGTCTTTGGCTCTCATTGTTGTGTTCGTTTCAGCCATGAACACCGCCTGGTTTAATAAGTGCGTAGAGAATTGGCCTTACAAAATTTCCCTTGAAGCGGCTAACACTTCATACTTACATAGGTGATTCCTAAATGTGTCATCCCATAGATACACTATTTGATATACCCCGTATCAAATTTAGAAATCATTAAAAAGCCTTAATGCTTTATCCTTGGTACTGAACATTGTCTCATCACGAGAATGGACTAAACTTTTAGTTGACAATGTTGAACGGTCATTAATGACTTTGTTTGATCTCCTTGAACCTAGATCTTGGGATCTTCAGTATTCTAGGTAGAGTTACCGCCACAATAGCTTGTTCTCGGCCATAGTCCCATTTCCCTCGATGATTTCTCAACTACCTCTCTAGTTAGGCCTTTTGTAAGTGGATCCGACACATTATCGCTTGACTTTACATAGTAAATCGTGATAATTCCTCTAGAGAGTAATTGCCTAATGGTTTTATATCTTCGTCGTATATGACGAGATTTATCGTTATACATCACACTCTCAGCCCTTCCAATTTTCGCTTGACTATCGCAATGCATGCATATTGGTGCCAATGGTTTGGGCCAAAATGGAATGTCTTCCAAGAAATTTCAGAGCCATTCAGCTTCTTCACCGGCTTTATCTAAGGCTATGAACTCAGCTTCCATTGTAAAGCAGGCAATACAAGTTTGCTTGGACGACTTCCAAGATACCGCTCCTCCACCAATAGTGAATACATATCCACTTGTTGGACTTAGAATCAGTTGAACCGGTGATCCAATTTGCATCACTGTATCCCTCAATCACCGCAGGATATTTACTGTAGTGCAAAGTAAAGTCCTGGGTATGTTCTAAATATCCCAAAACTCGTTTCATTGCCATCCAATGAGATTGACCCAGATTGCTCGTGTATAGACTCAATTTACTTATAGCACAAGCTATATCTGGTCGTGTATAATTCATGATATACATTAAGCATCCCAACATACGAGCATAATCCAATTGTGATATGCTTTGGCCTTTGTTCTTTGCTAATGCAAGATTTACGTCAATTGGAGTCTTTGCAACTTTAAACCCTAAGTGCTTTAATTTTCCAAGTATTGTCTTAATATAATGAGATTGTCACAATGCCATACCTTGAGGAGTCTTATTGATCTTTATCCCCAGAATTAAATCAGCAACTCCCAAATCCTTCATATCAAACTTGCTAGTTAGCATACGCTTAGTCGCATTTATGTTGGCAATGTCATTACCCATTATCAGCATATCATCCACATATAAGCAAACAATGACTATGTGATTTAAAACATTTTTAATGTACACACATTTATCACATTCATTTATCTTAAAACCATATGACAACATTGTTTGGTCAAATTTTGCATGCCATTATTTGGGTGCTTGTTTTAGTCCGCAAAGGGACTTAACAAGTCTATATACCTTCTT